>NW_025423387.1:2893402-3078157 GCF_020740685.1 Jaculus jaculus
CTAAATTTTCTTCCAGTAGTTTTCGAGTTTCTGGTCTTATGTTGAGGTCTTTGATCCATTTGGATTTGAGTGTAGTGCATGGTGAAATGTGTGGATCAAGTTTCAGTTTCCTGCATATGGTTATCCAGTTTGTCCAGCACCAATTGTTGAAGATGCTGTCTTTTTTCCAGCCTATATTGTTCGGGCCTTTGTCGAATATCAAGTGGCTGTAGTTTCTTGGCCCAAAGTCCAGGTCCTCAAGTCTATTGCATTGGTGTATACTCCTGTTTTTATGCCAGTAGCATGCTGTTTTTCTACTATGGCTTTGTAAGATAGTTTTAGATCAGGCATGGTGATGCCACCAGATGTATTTCTGTTGCTGAAGGTATGTTTGGATATGCGAGGCCTTCTGCCTTTCCATATGAAATTTGAGATCATTTTTTCGATGTCTGTGAGGAACACTGTAGGGATGTTAATTGGAATTGCATTAAATCTATATATTGCCTTTGGTAGGATTGTCATCTTCACAATGTTAGTTCTACCTATCCAGGAGCGTGGGAGGTCTTTCCATTTTCTCAAGTCCTCCTCAATTTCTTTTTTGAGTGTCTTTATGGTTTTGTTGTATAGACCTTTCACCTCCTTGCTTAACTTTATTCCAAGGTATTTTTTTGTTGTTGCTATTGGAAATGGGACTACGTACCTTATTTCTTTCTCTGTATCTTTGTCATTTGCATATAAAAATGCTACTGATTTTTGTGCATTGATTTTGTATCCTGCTACTTTGCTATAGGAGTTAATCAGCTTCAGGAGTTTTGGGATGGAGTCTCTCGGGTCTCTTACATATACAATCATGTCATCAGCAAATAGAGCTAACTTAACTTCTTCCTTTCCAAATTCTATCCCTTCTATTTCCTTCTCCTGTCTTATTGCTTGAGCTAGGACTTCCAGAACTATATTGAAAAGCAGAGGTGAGAGTGGACATCCCTGTCTTGTTCCTGATCTCAATGGGAATTCCTCCAGTCTCTCTCCATTAAGTATTGTTTGGGCCTTCAGAGCTTTGTATATCACCTTTATTATGTTAGGATATGTACCAACTCTGCCAATTCTCTCCAATGTTTTGATCATGAAGTGATGTTGTATCTTGTCAAAGGCCCTTACCCCAATAAGAATAGCAAATATCAAAAAATCAAACGAAAATAAATGCTGGAGGTTGTGGGGAAGCAGGAACACTCATCCACTTTTGGTGGGAATGTAAGATGGTACAACCACTTTGGAAAGCAATATGAAGACTCCTGAAAAAGCTGACTATAGAAATACCAACAGACCCAGTTATACCATTACTGGGCATGTACCCTAAAACCTTCAAACCACAGGCCAGAGAGATTTGCTCAACCATGTTTGTAGCTGCTCAATTCATAATAGCTAAGAGCTGGAATCAACCCAGATGCCCATCACTAGAAGAATGGATAACTAAGATGTGGTATATCTACTCAATGGAATTCTCTACAGCAGTAAGAAAAAATGACAAAAAAAATTGAGGAAAAATGGTTGAACCTGAAACAGATCATTCTCAGTGAACTTACCCAATCACAGCCAAAAAAAAAAAAAATCGCCACATAGTGTCACTCATATACAGCACATAACCTGAATCTACCCAAGATACCTTACACACCCAGAAAGCATCTCATGTACTAGACACTAGGAGGGATTTGGAGGGAGGGAAGGGCATCAAAGGGGTGGAAAACACTAATTGAGACCCAAATGGCAATGGTACCATAAAATTCTACTTCCTAAAAGGCAGACCAAATGGCCGAATCTTCACCAGGCCCTCACAGGAATTACCTGAACCACAAGACACTGGAGAGGGTAGGATCAAGTCTAACCTAAATCCTCTACATCTTGCCCCTCTCCCTCTCCCACTCCCCTCCTCTCTAAGACCCATATGTTAGTTACCTTTTCCCCTCATTTTCTTAGGGGACACTGACCTGTAACTCCCAGCACCACCATGGGGTTATCACCCCATGACCTTTTGATCAGAGATACCTACAAGGTGTCCTAAAAGAATGACAGACTTCTGTCAGAGTACTTGATGACCCACCAAAGGTTACTGGTAAGACCCTATTGCTGAAGACACCATATGCAGCTGACACGTAAAATGGAATGGCATGGCTGGAAGCCAGGAGAGAGTCAGTCCCCAGACAGTCAGCATGTCTAGTGCCAGAAGGTGCTACATGGGTGACTGGGGAAATGACCAAGATCTGTCCAAGCAACTCATAGTCCAACATACATAGCAGCAAATAACCTGCTGTGATGCCCACACAAGTGAAATAGTGGCACACAGCCATGGTGAGGAACCAACTGCTCTTGATTCAGCTAACTGATCCACTCAGTGGTATGAGACCCACAGCTGGAACTGGGAAACAAGTCAGAACCATATCCAAACATAAGCCTACTCTCCAATATCAAGTTACCATCAGTCATGGGGTACAAGAGGGCCTACACCTATTAAACTCTCTATAAAAAAAGTAAGGGTTATCTCATTTGACCTGGTGCTGACTTACTCTACGTTGGAGAATCTGCTTCTCTTTTTCAGATAGATGTAGATTGTAAGGAGAGAGCCACCCCATCATACCTCAAAAGGGCCCTGACTGAAACAAGCAAGGGTGCTGTTTTCCTGATGAACCAGATACCAGCAAAAGGGGGAAGGAGACCAACACAGAGAAAAATCAACACCTAACAAATAAGAGAGCCAGAGCCCCAGAAGCCCCCAACACCTCATCACTGAAGCAGACCAAAAATGAACCCAACATGGCTCAGGGAAATTTTGCAGAAGAGGGGGCAGAAAGAATGCCAGAGCCACATGTTGGGTCATGATATACAGAGATATGTATCATACCAATAACTGTGGGCTAACCCCACAATGCACGACCCATATACCTCAACAAGGATGGGCCAATGGTGAGGGGCTAGGTCATCGATGAGCCTAATAATGTTACCAAACTACATGTACTTGCAGAATAGAAAACTAATAAAAATAATAATAATAAAAAAATTACTTGTCACATATTTTGAAAAGCTGATTTTTAAATTTTAATGCCACACTAAGTAAACAAAACAAAAGCTATATTTTTATTTTATTAATTGTGAAAAATAGGATAGTGATGACATAATTAGGAGATGTTTAAAAATCAAGGTAGTGTAGAAATGCAGGAATGCATTTAACTGGCATCACAAAACCTTTTTAATCATTGATATATTAAGATATATGTAAAATGGTAGTCTATGACATAAGCATTGACTAGATATTACTTATATATGCAAATCTCTGGGCAGTGATACATGATCAAGTATAGCCAAGTGTAGCAAAGAGGCATATTGAGAAAGAAGCTTAACAGTGTGACCAAGAGGAGTAGTAACCCTCCTGCAATAATTGCTACATGAACGCACGTGTATATATGGCCCTCATTGATTAACAGCCACTGTAGCTTCTGGTATGGAAGTTTAGGGATGAGCATCTCTGAGAAATTGCCTTGATTGACTATGAGCAAAAATAGTATGTATTGCACTTTGTCAGAAATAGGCTTCACAGGCTATGATAAGCAGGGCTGGGAATGAGCTTCATTAAGAAAACAGTGACCAGAATGCAAAAATAGGCCTTTTAGAAAACAATGTAAAAGACTCTGTGTGTCAACTGTAGGACTTGCCCTCATTGAGTGATGAACTAAGAAGCCACTGTCAATCCACCATAGGAATAACATGCATTAAAGAATAGCATTTGTAGATTATGAGAAGACAGTGTCAAATTACTCACATTGATAAATATTCTGAGCTCGAGGGATAGCTTAGTGTTTAAGGCATTTGCCTACAAAGCTAAAGGACCCAGGTTTTATTCCACAATACCCACGTTAGCCAGATTCACAAAGGGGTACACACATCTGGAGTTCGTTTGCAGTGGCTGGAGGCCTTGGTGGACCGAATGTCTCTCTCCCTCTTTCTCTGTCACATAAATAAATAATTATTTTAAGAAATTCTTTGTAGGACCAGCAAGTGCCTGATTGACACTCATTATATTATGGTGTTTATGGTCTATACAAACGTTGTAATTGCTGTCAAGAAGATTTGCCTTGTGAGACAGTGACCAGCAAATGGGCCAATCATCCTCAGCAAGTATAGCATTTTCCAACTCCTACAATCCTATGTAGGAATTGCTCTCATTGAGATAGCCTTAGTTGACTTGGACCACCAAGTACAGAAATGGCATGTGTTGTGAAATAGCCATGGCAGTCTCTGACCAGTGAGTGCTGGTATTGCTGGCATTAAGCAATTGCCTTTGTGAATAGAATGTGAATAGAACAGAATGTGTAGAATAGCCTTCATTGAGAAATGGCATTACTTAACTATTATCAATAATGAAGTAATTTTTCCTGATTTTGTAATGGATTAAATAGACTTCAAAAATTTGGAAAATTAGGAAAGGGTCTCATTTTAAAGAGTACATGGACAGACTGACTAGCAAACACTGGAATTATGCATATTGAGATATCACCTTTGTATACATTGACTGGGAGGTGTAGGAAATAATCTCTGAAAAATAGCCTCTACTTTCTCTGACCAGCAAGTGCACAAATGGTCCTCACTAAGATATGACCACATTAGTCTCTGAGTAGAAAGTGCAGTAATAGCCCTTACTTAGAAATTGCCATAGCAGTGATTGATCAGCAAATGAATTAATCACCCTCATTCAGCAATAGCATTCATATAAAAAACATGCGCAATAATTGCCCTCATTTAAATACGGTCTTGATAAAATTGGACTGGCAACGGTAGGAGTGATTGTCATTGAGCAGTTGCTTTAGTATACAAGAACAGCAAGTGTAGTAAAAGTACTCATTGAGAAATTTCTTTCATAGTCTGAAAAGAGTGTGCAGGACTCACCATCATCGAAAAACACTCAACTATGGACAAGTGTATGAAATGACCTCTGTTTAAATATAGACTTCACAGTTGCATAAAAGCAATTGTAGGAATAGACCTCTTTCAAAGGGTCTTAGCTGACTCAGAAGAAAATGTAGAAATTTTCTTCATGGACAATCGGACTTAGTAGCCTCTTATAAGCAAGTGTAGAAATGACCTTCATGGAGACATATAATTATTAGTCACTCACCAGCCATGTTGGAATTGTCCTCCTTAATAAATAGCTTTAGAGGCTGGAGATATGGTTGACCAGTTATGATGCTTGGCTGCAAAGCCTAACATGCCAGGTTCAATTCCCCAGTATGCAGATAAAGCCAGATTCACAAAATAGTGCACATGTCTGGAGTTCATTTGTAGTAGCTGAAGGCCATGGCATGACCATTCTGTCTGACTGGCTCTCCTTCTTCTCTCTGCTAATGAGTAATGTTGTAGTCAGGTTCACATTGCTGGTAGAAATCACCCAAGAGTAGCTTATGGGAAAAAACAGAGGTTTATTTTGTATTACAGGCTCAAGGGGAAGTTCCATGATGGCAAGAAAAACTACGACATGAGCAGCGTGTGGACATCACCCCCTGGCCAACATAAGGTGGGCCATAGCAAAAGAAGAGTGTGCCAAACACTGCCATAGTAAAACTGGTTATAACACCCATAAGCCCACCTACACCAAATCACTCCCTCAAGGAGTCATTAATTTTCAAATCTCCATCAGCTCAAAATCTTCTATTCTGAAGACAAAGTGTATGGGGGACACCTGAATGAAACCACCATATTCCCCCCCCCCCGGCTCCCATAAACTAATAACCATGCATGATATAAAATGCAATGCAATCATCCAACTGTAAAATGGAAGTGATAAAACTAGGAAAATTAATGAAACAAGCAAGGGTGCTCTTTTCCTGATGAACCAGATACCAGCACAAAGGGGAAGGAGACCAACACAGAGAAAAATCAACTCCTACCAAATCAGAGAGCCAGAGCCTTAGAGGCCCCCAACACCTCAGCACTGAAGCAGACCAAAAATGAACCCAACATGGTTCAGGGAAATTTTGCGGAAGAGGGGGTGGAAAGAATGTCAGAGCCACATGTTGGGTCAGGATATACAGAGACATTTATCATACCAATAACTGTGGGCTAACTCCACAATGCACGACCCATTTACATCAACAAGGAGGGGCCAATGGGGAGGGGGTAGGTCACGGATGAGCCTAATAATGGTACCAAACTGCCTGTATTTGCTGAATAGAAAACGAATAAAAAAAATAAACTAAAAAAAAAAAGTAAGTGATATAGTGGAGAGTGGAGTTGTGAAGGGGAACGTGAGGAAGGATGGAATTATCATGGCTTATTGTCTGATATTATGTAAATTGTCAATAAAAAAATAAGAAAAGGTCCTGCCACATGGTGAAGGCAAGGAAAAAAATTAGTTAAAGATGGCAATCTATTTTGTCCAATAACATAGGTGTTAGTACATTGGGAGGCAATGGACAAAGTAGAACCAAATAAACTAACAAGTGCCACAAAGCTTGAAGTCTCCTAAACCCACATCTGTCTTCTGCTATCTCCTTCTGGTAGAGTGTAATTAATTTCTACAATACCAGGACCCACCTGTCCCCTCCTTTTTTTTTTTTTAATAAAAACCACTATAAAGGTTTTGGAAGGCTGAACTTTCTAAGAATAAACAGTTAAAGAAATAGCATCATATTTTACAGTGATAAGGCGACTGGTAAAAAAAAAAAAACAAAACTGTATTCTTTTTTTTTTTTTTTTTTTTTGTTTTTTTGGAGGTATCACCATGTCTAATGTCAAGTTTCCTACAGAGCAATAGTACCTGTTACAGGAACAAAAATAGACATACAGATCAATGGAATAAATATAGGACCCAGATATAAACCCACACAGCTATAGCCATTTTTTTTAAACAAAGAGCTTTTAACAAGGATTTTTTAACAAAGTTAGTTTCTTCAATAAATGTTGCTGAGAAAATTTAATATTCACACATAGAAGAATAAAACTAGATCTTTGTCTCTTAATTCCCCCCCCCTTTTTTTAAAAGTTGATTTATTAGTTTTCTTTTCACCAAATACAGGCAGTTTGGTACCATTGTTTAGGCTCATCTATGATCTACCCCCTCCCATTAGACCCTCCTTGTTGATGTAAATGGGTCGTGCTCTGTGGGGTTAGTCCCCAGTTATTGGTATGATAAATGTCTCTGCAAATCATGACCCAACATGTGACTCTGACATTCTTTCCACCCCCTCTTCCGCAAAATTTCCCGGAGCCATGTTGGGTTCATTTTTGGTCTGCTTCAGTGCTGAGGTGTTGGGGGCATCTGAGGCTCTGGCTCTCTGATTTGGTGGGAGTTGATTTTTCTCTCAGTTGGTCTCCTTCCCCTTTGTGCTGGTATCCGGTTCACAGGAAAACATCACCCTTGCTTGTTTCACCAGTTGTCCTTAGTTTCAGTTGGGCCCCTTTTGAGGTATGTTGGGGCAGCTCTCTCCTTAGGATCTGCATCTATCTAAAAAAGAGAAGCATATTCTCCAATGGAGAGTAAGTTAGCACCAAGAAAATTGAAACAACACTTACTTTTTGATAGAGAGTTTGATAGGTGTAGGCCCTCTTTTCCCCATTATTGATGATAGCTTAATATTGTAGAGTGGGCTTGTGTTTCAGTATGGTTCTGACTTGTTTCCCAGCTCCAGCTGTGGGTCTAGTACCACTGAGTGGATCAGTTAGCCAAATCAAGAGTAATTGATTCCTCACCATGGCTGTGTACCACTATTGCATTGTGTGGGCATCACATCCGGTTATTTGTTTCTAATTAGATTAGACAATGAGTTGCTTGGACAGATATTGGTCGTTTCCCCCAGTCGCCCATGTAGCGCCTTCTGGCAGTAGACACGCTGACTGTCTGGGGACTGACTCTCTCCTGGCCTCCAGCCATGCTGCTCCATTTTACATGTCAGCTGCATATGGAGTCTTCAGCAATAGGGTCTTACCACTGACCTTTGGTGGGTCATCAAGTACTCTGACAGAGATCTGTCATTCTTTTAGGAAACCTTGTAGGAAGCCTGGCATGGTGGTGCATGCCTTTAATCCCAGAACTCTGGAGGCAGAGTAGGAGGATCACTGTGAATTCTAGGCCACCTTTGACTACATAGTTAATTCCATAAGGAGACCCTACCTGGAGAAACCAGTGTTAAGTATAACTGTGCCCACCTAAAACATTTATAGTCAATAAAATTTTCATACTAGATAGACTACTTTTTTCTTTGTATATGTATCTGAGTCCTTAATAAGATTTTCCTCGATTTGGAAAGTTAAACTGTGCAGTGGTACTTGGTGACGTGCAACTAAGACCACTGACTCACAGAGTACTGGGGAAAAGCCGATGTAGTGGGGCCACACTTAAGAGGTCAGGATCTCTGACTGCAGCATCTAATATTTTGGAGTGTCAGCTTTTATTGGACATAACCAGATGATGTTCATAGTAAAAACAGGATGAGAGTTAAACCACAAAGCTACATACTGTTAAACAAGGGGGGCTATTACAAGAAGCTGCAAGGTTACATAGGTCACATAGGTGGAAGTGAGGGAAGAAACATTCTATGCTATGTAATCACAAAGATATTTAATAATAAAAAGATAGAGGATGGTCATGGTACACTGCACAGAGGAGTCATCCCATTACTTAGGTTACTGTAAATACCGGCATTTTGCACTAAGGCCTGTGGTAATGACTCCTGGAAAAATGTCTCCTCCTACTCCTTCTACTTCTTTTCTCTAGAAAGTACCAGGTTTTATTTTATTTTATTTTTCTGAACAAAACAATCAGTAACAGTCAACAGTGAGAGAGGGGCTATAGAAAAGAGGCTCACTCCAACATAGCCCAAGGAAAGGACACTGGAAGTAGGAGGACCCAGCCACCAGGGAGCCTGCATTAGGATGCTGATGGGAGTCAATAGCCACTAAGCATAGAAAGGGAGGGTGTTTCTCCCACCTACCATAGGCTAAACCACCAGTACTCTCTCCTGTCATTGTGACTCAGATAAAAGCCACATCACAGCCCACCCTCCTGGTCCCCTTCCTCCCCCAGGGTGACAAGGGTCATAAACCCAGGGAATTTGAGCCGCAACTCTCTATGCCAGTTTATGTCTGTCAGCATTGAACCTAAGAGGTGGTGACCAAACACTTTCAATGCAGCAAGGACAATTGAGACATGAATTTCGAACTTCTGTGATGTGAGTTGGCCCACATTGCTTCCTGTACTGGAGCACACATTGAGAAATGGGAGAAGGGGGACCTATCATCTCCTCCACTGGGCCCCAAAACAGAAGGCACAAAGAGGGTTAGAGTATGCTACTACCCTCAACTATTTCCCCTCAGTCAGGAGAAGGCAACCTGGAACAGGGGAAAGAAGGGGACAAGGACAGACCCAATCATCTGGAAACCCACTTAGCCGCCCAGCCAACAAGAACCTGGAAATATCACACGACATCCTAAAACATATATTTTATCTACTTTTCTAGAGCCAAGTAAGAACCACATATTATAAGCACATGTACATACACAAATAGCCCACCATCACCGTGCATTATATTTTGGGATCTACTAGAAAACTGTTTCAGCCAAAACTATTTCTTAGATAAGCAGCTTCAGAAATGGCCTCTGTCATATAAAGGAGAGTGGAGTGAAGGGTTTTAAAAAAATGGAAGGGCATATCTCCAGATCTTCTCTCATTGTCAAGAAACAGACACACACAAAATATTAAATACAAACTTAGCAGGTGTAGTGGAAATGCTTTCAATCAAAAAAAATTTTTTTCTCTATCTCCACACACTTGCTTAGGCACCAGACACTGCATGAAGGAATGAATCTTTATCAAAAAAAAAAAAAAAAAGATTTACAAATATTCTACAGAACACCTTTGGTGTTAGCTTTCTACACACTCACATCTCTCCCCACTCTGTGCCCACCCTCCAAAAAAAACCCTGATTTCCAAGTAACTTGAAAGAGCCTTGAATGGCCCAAGGTCTACCACAGAGACACCCATAAATAAACACCTCACAAGGTCTAGAGGGTTCTAGTTCTTTCTGAATTCCTGACAGATGGACCGGGTGTGTAAGGAGGGAGGATGGCAGTCCTGGGATAGCTTATAAACTGTACCTCATTTGCTTAGAAAACATAAAGTATGATCAAAAGTTAGTAAGGAAATCCAGGAAAGTACATCTTTCCTGAGCTGGTAAAATAGATTGGCGTATTTGTGCATACATAAAGAAATTATATTCTTGAATCAGCCTGTGTTATGGTCATGTTAAATAACTGGGAAAAGATATTGTTTTTCAATTTTCTATTAGGCAGGGGACATCATATTCAGCAAAGTCAACTAGAGAGTATTAGAGTGAGGCAAGGTAAGGGACACTCAGAACCTATGACTGAAGGCATGTTCAATATACAATAGGACAAACTGAGTACTACAATCCATATCCTTACCTAATCCAGAAATAATATCTTTTTCTCAGGCACATATGTATGTTCACATTGGCATATGTATCTGATACCACCATATTCTTTAAAATCGGATATTTGGGCAGCATAATGATAATGTTGTTTTGATTTCAGCAGTGTGTAATTACTAAATATATTTTGTAACTGAAAATAACGTTTTCTTTGCCACAAGATCAATGCGTTCATGCACTTCTTTTCCTGAATGTAACTGGTGTAGTAAAGAATTCACTCATGTGTTTACAGGCATAACAATCCCTAGTTGAAGGACCTGCATTTCTATATTTACCTAAGTGTATCTAAGTGCAAATATCTATATACGTACATGTGTATACTTCCTCTATAGCAACTAGGAAAGTCTACCATGTCAATCACACCCATTCTGTTTGAAAAAGTTATTATTATATGAGACAAACTTTATGAGTTAGAGGCACTGTAAACAATTGCATTTTATCACCTAAAATGCAAAAAGCTAGGTTAAGCTGTCACTGTCAATACAAGACATCCAACAGATTGATTTTAATTCTCCTAAGATTAGATGCACATCTCAGTTATAATAGGTATGCAATTTCTAACATTTTTCTTCTTTTTGTACCCATCAAAGAGATGGTAAATAAAATATCCTTGCTGAACAGTGAATCTCATTGCAACATCATTTTAATTTTTGAGTCATGAACACCAGGGAGTGGATTCCAAACTTTTTTTTTTTTTTTTAGCATTACTGGAAAGCTAGGATTTGGCAGAATTGCAAACTCAGATCCATTCACAAGCAAATTATGAATGTGTTTTATCAAATTTTCATCTTTTGGGGATGCACAGATAAGACAGCAAATGGTCTTTAATGTATGCAACTATTTTCACTACTAAAAATTATTCTGTATCCTAAAAGGCAGACCAAATGGCTGAACCTTCACCAGGCCCTTAGAGGGAACACCTGAGTCACAAGACACTGGATATGGTATGAAGAAGACAGACCTTAATCTTCTACAGCTTCTTTCGCTCCCTCTCTTCTCTCTAATTCTTTTATATTAGTTATCGTTTTCTTCCTTTCCTTAGTGGGAACTGACCTGTGTTCCCTATTAGAGTACCAAGAGATATACCCCCTAACGTCTGGATGCCATTGCCATGGGGCCTTGTGAAGGGAGGCTAGTTGTGAACACTGGGTATTAATAGAGCAAAACAACATTCATCAGTATATAATCTGGAATTTGAAAATATTCCTTTGATTTGAAAGATTCTACGGGACATCTCTACTGACTTTTCTTCTATGAAATACACTATATGTGTCAAGCTCAGCAAAGAAATGATGGCAGAATATCAGAAGCTGACAAGGAATCATGGCGTTCCTAATCAAAATATTCTTGATGTCACCAAGGCAGGTAAAGTCCCTGTCATTTTCTCTATTAAAAATTGACCATGCACCCAACATGGCTCAGGGAAATTTTGAGGAAGAGGGGGTGGAAAGAATGTCAGAGTCACATGTTGGGTCATAATTTGCAGAGACATTTAGCATACCAATAACTGGGGGCTAACTCCACAATGCACGACCCATTTACATCAACAAGGAGGGTATAATGGGAGGGGGTAGATCATAGATGAGCCTAAACAATGGTACCAAACTGCCTGTATTTGATGAAAAGAAAACTAACAAACCAAATTAAAAAAAAACTGACCACGCTTGGGAGCAATTCATTGTGGTTTGTCATTCCCAATGAAGGCAAAAATGCAACAGCCCAATTCCTTAAGAGTATTAAGTAGCCACAATTAAATTAAGAAAATTTTCTCCACTTCAGTGTATTTCTCAGACACCTGTCCTCAAGAAAGACAACCATGTACTGAGTACCAAAAAATAACTTAAAAGCTCATTACATAAAAATTAAAGTTGGTATTGTTAATTCAATCATTTACAACAAATTATTAATACTTGCAAATGGAAAATATGAGAGAGTACAATGTAATCAATAGTAAAATTGACCTAAGATAGACACCAGGTATGTGTAATTTCAGAAGTTAAGTGACTTGGTATGTGAATACACGTGGAAACAATTTTATTAAGTATTTGGTAACTGAATGCATTTTAGAAACACTGTTATTAAATTCCTTTAATTTTTTCTTTTTACCAATAACCTCCTTTGCATTGAAAAATAACTCCTATTTTCATGAAGTTCAACATTTCTATGGGTGGCTACCACATACTTGTAAGTTTTTTGGTGTCTTCCTCTTTACTGTATACACAGAACCCCACAATTCTATCCTGAATACCATAATAATCACAACTTTGCAAATCCATGGAGATATGCAAAGGTAAATTGTGCATGGCCATCCATAGATGGCCTCCTGTGGTGTAATGTTCAGTTATCTGAAATTTATGCATCTTTGAAGTACAACTCTCATATGATTTCATTTCTCCTCTTGGAAACATCGTGTTCTGAATGTCTTCTCACCTATATCCCACTCACTATTATTTAACACTTCTCAGTGATCTCAAGATGAGGACCACATCAACAACACTTTCACAACTGATCAAGAATCATAAAGACTCCATTCCTAGTAGTACTTACCCTTTTCAACGGATCTCAGAATCTTTCCCCCTTGGGCCTCTCTTCCCCTTCCCATGCCCTTTTTTATTCATCTATCTTTCTCTGTGATTAAATGAATGGTTTTTATGTAGCCATAGAGGCATGCTCAATAAATATAGCCATAATCAGAGGCATTTGAACCTAACTTTGAGGAACATCCTTGTAGTACCTTTTATGAATATAATGGAGTCAGAGGAAAATGATAAGTGTGGGAGAAACATATGGCCATGGAACTAAAATCGAAAGCAGCAGAAAGTACAAATTTTGGGGTGGATCACATGCATACATTATGTCATATTTTGTTCTTATGACACTCAAATGTGATGGAGATCATATAAGAACAATTTGAAACATTAGCAACTGGGTTTTCAAGAGTACCTTTTATTTATTTATTTATATTTATTTTTTTTAATTCTGTTTTTTTTAAATTTTTTGTTCATTATTTATTTATTTGAGAGTGACAGACAGAGAGAAAGACAGATAGAAGGAGAGAGAGAGAATGGGCGAGCCAGGGCTTCCAGCCACTGCAAACGAACTCCAGACACATGCGCCCTCTTGTGCATCTGGCTAACGTGGGACCTGGGGAACCGAGCCTTGAACTGGGTTCCTTAGGCTCCA
The DNA here is from genome assembly GCF_020740685.1 of Jaculus jaculus. Classification (NCBI taxonomy): domain Eukaryota; kingdom Metazoa; phylum Chordata; class Mammalia; order Rodentia; family Dipodidae; genus Jaculus; species Jaculus jaculus. The sequence continues at coordinate 2,907,055 of NW_025423387.1, forward strand.
CAGGCAAGCGCTTAACCACTAACCCATCTCTACAGCCCTCAAGAGTACCTTTTAAATAACGAGCCAAGCTAATATGATTTGCATCCAAAGATTTCCAGTATAGCCCTGTGATTGTCCCAAGGATTACAGAAAATCTGGATGAAGTATAGATACACAATGAGAAATGACTGCCCATTTAGTGCCCACTCCAGGGCACAGAAATCCAGAGTGCACTCATTATACAATATGACTTTGCATGTTTTTTATTACAAATTTAAAATCACATTGACTGAAATTTCTAACCACACATGGCATAAAGAAGGAAGAATAAATGTTAATTGCAGAATTTTGAAAACTATATGCTCATATCAAAGTAAAAAAAATGGATTAAGGAAAGCTTTAAGAAAAGAACAAAAATTATTCATGTCATGAAGTATTATGCTATTCACAGCTTCCTCAAACAAGTATAAATTAGTTACAAAAATTACTTATCACATATTTGGAAAAGCTGATTTTTAAAATTTAATGCCACATTAGGTAAACAAAACAAAAATTATATTTTTGTTTTATAAATTATGAAAAAAGAGGATTGCTGACATAATTAGGAGATTCTTAAAACTCAAGATAGTGTAGAAATGCAGGAAATGCATGTAACTGACATCACAAAACCTTTTGAATCATTGATATATTCAGATATATATAAAATGTAGTTTATGGCATAAGCATTGAGTAAATATTACTGATATATGCAAATCTCTGGGCACTGATACATGATCAAGTATCAGCAAGTGTAGCAAAGAGGCATGTGGAGAAACAAGCTTAACAGTGTGGCCAACAAGAGGAGTAGTAGCCCTCCTGCAGTAATTGCTACATGAACACATGTGTACATACAGCCCTCACTGAGAAACAGCCACTGTAGTCTCTGGTCAGGAAGTATAGGGACGACCACCTTTGAGAAATAGACTTGGTTGACTATGAACAATAATAGTATGCATTGCACTTTATGAGAAATAGGCTTCAGAGGCTATGATAAGCAAGGTTGAGAATGAGCTTCATTAAGAAAACAGCTTAGCAGTTTCTGACCAAAATGCATTTTAAAAAACAATATAATAGACTCTGTGTCAACTGTATGACTTGCCCTCATTGAGTAATGAACTTAGAAGCCACTGACCACCCACCATAGGAATAATATGTATTAGAGAATAGCATTTGTAGCCTCTGACAAGACAGTGTCAAAATTACTCACATTGACAAATATTCTGAGCTGGAGATGGCATAGTGTTTAAGGCATTACCCTGCAAAGCCAAAGTCCCAGGTTTGATTCCCCAGTACACACGTTAGTCCAGTGCACAAAGAGGTGCACACATCCGGAGTTCATTTGCAGTGGCTGGAGGCCTTGGTGAACCGAATGTCTCCCTCTCTCTTTCTCTGTTAAGTAAATAAAGTATTATTAAAAAAATTCTTTGAAGGACCAGCAAGTGAGTGATTGATACTCATTATATTATGGTGTTTAGGGTCTATACAAATGTTGGAATTGCTGTCAAGAAGACCTTGCCTCATGAGACAGTGACCAGCAAGTGGGTCAATCGTCCTCAGCAAGTATAGCATTTTTGAACTCATACCATCCCATGTAGGAATTGCTCTCATTGAAAACTAGACTTAGTTGACTTGGGCCACCAAGCACAGAAATGGCATATGTTGTGAAATGGCCATAGCAGTCTCTGAACAGCGAGTGCTGGCATGGCTGTATTGAGCAATTGCCTTTGTGAATACAGAACAGAATGTGTAGAATAGCTTTCATTGAGAAATGGCATTACTTGACTATTATCAATAATGAAGAAATTTTCCCTGTTTGTGTAATGGGTTAAATAGACTTTGAAAATTTGGAAAACTAGGAAAGGGTCCCATTTTAAAAAGTATATGAACAGACTGACCAGCAAACACTGGAATTATGCATATTGAGTTATCACCTTTGTATACATTACTGGGAGGTGTAGGAATTAGTCTCTTTGAAAAATAGCCTCTATTTTCTCTGACCAGCAACGGTCCTCACTAAGATATGATCTCATTAGGCTTTCAGTAGCAAGTGTAGAAATAGCCCTTATTGAGAAATTGACATTGTAGTTATTGATCTGCCAATGAATCACCCTCATTCAGAAATAGCATTCATAAAGAAACAGGTGTAATAATTACCCACATTTAAATACAGGGTTGATAAAATTAGACCAGCAATGGTATAAATGTTTGTCGTTGAGCAGTTGCTTTAGTATTCTAGAATGGCAAGTGTAGTAAAATCCCTCATTGAGAAATTGCTTTCATAGCTTAAAGAGTGTGTGGAACTCACCATATTTGAAAAATACTTAACTATGAATAAGTGTATGAAATGACCTCTGTTTAAATATAGACTTCACACATGTGTAAAAGCAATTTTAGGAATAGACCTCTTTAAAAGAGTCTTAGCTGACTCAGAAAAAAAAAATGTAGAAATTTTCTTCATGGACAATTGGACTTAGTAGCCTCTGATGTGCAACTGTAGAAATGGCCTTCATGGAGACATATAATTATTAGTCACTTACCAACCATCTTGGAATTGTCCTCCTTAATAGGTAGCTTTAGAGGGTGAAGATATGGCTGACCAATTATGGTGCTTGGCTGCAAAGCCAAAAATGCCAAGTTCAATCCCCCAAAATGCAGATAAAGGTAAGTCCCGCCCACCTAAGATAAGTTTGCTAGAGCAAACATGGTGGCCACTTCTCTATTCGCATGCACTTGTGAGGTCATATCATTGCCGTGGAGCCCCGCCCCTTATCTCAAAACACTATTTTCCTTGTCTGACTCTTACAATGACAGAGGCTGGAAGGATCCCACACTTTAACACTGAAAGGCTGTAAGGGTCTTGGTTTAAAGGTCTCACCAAAACAACAGAAAAGGAAAAATATAGAGTGTCTTGACCTTAAGGGAAACAGGAAATCAAAATGGAGAATTTTGAAGTGCATGTACTTGGAGCTTGCCTCTATCTGTAGTCCTCAACACCTTCTGTAGGTAAGACTCCTTCATGGGATGACTAAGGAATAGGCTTCATTTTTAATTGACCTCATCTCCCAGAACAGCTGACCTGGAAAAATATTCCCTAGTGCCTCCCTTTCTCAAAATGAAGAAATGAAGTGAAGAAATGACAAAGCAAATACCAAGAAAGTGACACAAATGCCAACTTCAGACTTCAATCTTGGGATGTCCTCTAGCTCTGTGTGACACCCTTCAGAACTGTATGCTACTAAAAGCTTATGAAAAAAGAATCCTAGGCCTCCTGCAGTAGAATTTCTCTTTAAGAACATGCTCAGGTATAGCTATGCCTTGTACAAAGTCACAAAGCACTGACCTAACCTGAAGCAGTGTTAAGTTCCAAATATTTGTATATCTACAATTACTCTGTTAGAATACCAATACCCAGGCCGAAGATATGGCAAAGTAGTTAATATGCTTGCCTGTGAAGCCTAAGGACACAAATTTGAATACCCAGTACTCAGGAAAGCCAGATTCACAAGGTGGTGCATGTGTCTGGAGTTCATATGCAATGGCTACAGGACTTGACTTGGCCATTCATATTTTCTCTTTCACTAAAATAAATGAAATATTAAAAAAATACAAGTAACCAATAAGATGTTACCTGAAGGGACAGGCTTGGAAGATATAGACTCATGAGCACAGAGCCCATCTAAGTGGATACGTACCGTAAAAGTCTTCTTGCTACTGCACACCAATAAGGATGCAATGCCCACATGGCCAGGTACAACTTGGAAAAACACACATATTGGTTGCCCAGCCTCCAGCAATGTGAGAGATATACTTTATTTATGATCTGTCTATGACTGTCACAGTAGCCTGACTTAATTAATACAAGTGAGAGTGGCCTGGCTTAAACTGCTAAGACATCAAATGCTGGAAGCAAGACTAGATGCATCAACTTAGAGTCTAGGTAATGTTATTGGCACAGAAATCATTGCTCAATTTCAACTGCATCAGCATATCAATTCAGCAATATGAACATTTTATTTGTGTGCTGCTTGGAAGAACACCCTGATAATGGGAGACTTCACTTCAAAGCATGACCTGTTCTTGCAGTGCTCACCTATCAGTATGATGATCTCATCAAATGTAAGTCTCATTGGAGGACCCAGATACTTCATATTTTCACTCTTAAAATGTTAAAATTCCTTCTTTCTTTTTCTGTTCTATCATGAGTTGCAATTCCACATTTCTACTTAAAAAAAAAAAAAATCAGCTCCATTCCTTCTCTCAGGATTTTGGCTCCAGGGGTTTCTCATAAGTGTTCACTGCCACCATGGAATTTTCTGGAAATTAAAATGAGACATAAGGAAAGAAAAATACTAAAAGAGGGAGGATTTCTCTATTCCTTTCCCATGCATTATTTGCCATTCTGTGCCTGCATAATTAATACAAGAGTTTTTCCTTGAGTGCTCATGGCTGCACTACAATGCCCACTTCTGGGAGTGGTGGTAAAAAGAAAGGGAAACTAATTTAGGCTGATAAAAGTCCTGGCTGGGCATAGTGACATATGCCTTTAATTTCAGCACTCAGGAAGGAGAGGTAGTAGGATTTCAGTGAGTTCAAGGCCGGGCAGAGACTACATAGTGAATTTCAGATCACCTTTGGCTAGAGAAAGACCCTACCTCAAAGGGTGGGGGAGCAAGAGATGGCTTAACAGTTAAGCCCTTGCCCGTGAAGCCTTAGGATCCTGGTTCAAGGCCAGGTGCACAAGGTGGTGCATGTGTCTGGAGTTTGTTTCCATTGGCTGGGATGTGCCTGTGCTGTCCTTCCCTCTCTCTCTGTATTACTTGGATTTTTACAATCCAAATCTGGCACTGAAACGCACCTCTATTCTTTATAAAGTAAATTGACCTCAGAAGTTTCTTCATTGTAACAACTACAGACAATGCCAGCAGGGGAATAGCATTTGGCCAATCCTTCTACACTTACCTTTGTTCCTCTTCCTTATATCCCTTCTGTTCCCTCCCTTCCTCTTTGCTTGACTCATTATTCCATCATCTCTTCTACCTTCCTTATTATTAACAAATTATCACTTTCAATGACATCCATGCATCGATACTAAATCCATTTATCAACCTTAAGGACGATTATGGAAAAAAATTCTGATACTGTAAAATGAGCATGTGAAAATTTATAGGTCTGGGGCTAGAGAGATCGTTTAGTAGTTACATATTCTTCTTGTGCAAGCATGAAATCTAAATGGGGTCCAATCCTGCCAGGGTTTGCATGATCTGTCCAGATCCATGTCAAACAGCTGGGCATTGTCAAACGGACATGTTACCCCAGTTCCACTGGCTACCAGAGAACCTAAATTATTCAGAGCCTTCCTCCAAGCTCTCAAAGAAATAAAAGGAGACTTTGACTCAAAATAAAATTAGAGAGAAAAGAAACGGAGTGCCCACTATTTTTGGTGAGCATGTGGGGTGACACAAAATCACATACATAAACTATACTACATTATACTCACTACCCCTTCTTTCTTACATGAGCATGCACACACACACATACACACACACACACACACATACATGCAAGCCAAAGGAATTATACCTGCCCTTTAACAAAGACATCATGTGGTACAGAAGACTTGGTGCTGGTGAGAGTTTCAAATAATGCAGAGAAGTATATCAAAGGTGTGCAGTGGAAAGTTAGAATAAAATCACCTGTATTTGAACTCTACAAATCTACAGCCAATAACTGAAATCAGAGAAGTAAGTGATGTGTAATCATGTGATGTGCTGAAAGCCAGGCGTGCATGGTGGTGTACACTTTCAATCCCAGCACTTGGGAGGCACCAGCAGGAGGACTTCATTGAGTTCCAGGCCACACTAAGACTCCAGAGTGAGTTACAGGTCAGTTGATGTGTAGAAGAATGAAACATGATGGAGTTTGAGTGAAGATAAGCACATCATTTACCATTTCATTGTTGGGACCACATACCTGACAACTCATTTAAGGGAGTAATTTCAGCCCCCAGTCCACCACAGTGGGAAAGCCCTGATGATGGGAGCTTGGATTAGCTGTCCACAGTGAGGAAGCAAGACAATGCATGCTGCTGGGAACTATACCAGCTTGGTTAAGCTTTTCCAGATAACTGGGTCCTACTTGCAGAGCTTTGAGAAGGTGAAAGTAGTCATGTAACCCAGGAAGAATAACAGAAAATTTGGTGGACCATTTATTCCATTTATTCTTTTTTCTTTTAAATTGAGAGCTTCAGTATATGAGCATACTGCATATTGGTCATATTCCCATTGAGCTATACTCATGTCCCCTGCACCCCGCCACACATACCCATTCCTCTTAGGTCCCTTCCCAGTGGAGTATCAGTGTTCACTGCAGGGTCATGAATACATCAGTCACCCTCAGAGTGTACCTTGTCCAACTTGACCTCTCAATGTTTTGGGACTGCATCCCATGTTGTCTTCAGCAATAGGGATTTACCATTTTGTTGTAGAGAATAAGCAAGTGCTCTGGAGTGAATTGCAGTGTTTTGGAGGACTCATGGGCCCTCCTGATCAAAAGCTCACTGTATGGGCTAACTCAGTTTTGGTACTGGGACTTACTAGCTATGTCTTATGGTTTTAGGTTAATGCTTTCTCCACCCCTGCTGAGTACTGCCCTCCAGCCCCCCTCCCCCCCCTCTCTCTCTCTCAGATTTATGTCTTTTAAGTATTTAACAAAGAAGTAGTTTTCTGTAGTACTGATTCATGCCATCTTTAGTTTTGTGAATCTCCACCCTCCTCTCCCTCTCTTAGCCTATCTCCCCTTTATTTTGTTCCTCAGCTTACCCCTTACTTCTGTCACCTCCTCTAATCCATCTCCATTTTTTCCTCTACCCAGGTGTCACTCTAGCTTGTTAACCATTCTACTTATGCACATTACAATTTATTTTTTAGTTGGGAGATTATTGGTAACTGCTCGGATCTCCATGCTTCTTATAAGTCTATTTAAGTAATTAATCTCATCTTGATTTAATTTAGGTAGGTCATATAAATCAAGGAAATCATCCATTTCTTTCAGATTTTCATACTTTGTGGAGCATATGCTTTTATAGTATACCCCTATGATTTTTTGAATTACTCTGAAATCTGTTGTGATGTTACCTTTTTCATCTCTAATTTTATTAATTTGTGTCACCTCTTTTTCGTTTGGTCAGAATTGCTAAGGGTTTATCAATCTTGTTTATCCTTTCAAAGAACCAATAGTGTTTCATCAATTTTTTTGATTTTTTGTTTCTATTTCATTAATTTCTGCCCTAATCTTTATTATTTCTTCTGTCTACTGATTTTTGGTTTGCCTTTTCCTTCTTTTTCCAAGGCTTTAAGGTGAAGCATGAAGTCATTTAATTGAGACCTGTCTAATATCTTAATATAGGCACTTAAAGCTATAAATTTACCTCTTAGGACTGCCTTCATTGTGTTCCAGAGATTTTGGTATGTTGTGTTCTCAATATCACTTGACTCTATAAATTTTCGATTTCCTTCTTGATTTCTTCATTGACCCACTATCATTTAGTAGGGTATTGTTTAGTCTCCATGATTTTGTGTATGCTCTATAGCCTTTCTTGCTAGGATTTGTAGTTTAATTCCATTGTGGTCAGATAGAATGCAAGACATTATTACAATTTTCCTGAATTTGTCAAGATTTTTTTTTTGTCCTAATATATGGTCTATTTTAGAGAATGTTCCTTGTGCTGCTGAAAAGAATGTATATTCTGCAGCCTTTCGATGAAATGTCCTGCATATATCTGTTAGTTCCATTCTTTCTATGACCTCTTTTAGTCCAGATGCCTCTCTCTTTAGATTTTCCAGGGATGACCTGTCAATTGATGAGAGTGGGGTGTTAAAGTCACCCACAACCACTGTGTTTGGTATTATCTGTGACCTTATTTCTAATAGTGTTTGTTTCGTGAGCTTGGGAGCCCCTATGGTAGGTGCATATATATTTAGGATTGTAATGTCCTCCTGTTGGAGTGTGCCCTTAGTCAATATAAAGTGACCTTCCTGTGAACTGAAGTCTACCATGTCAGATATTAGGAAAGCAACTCCTGCTTGTTTTCTAGGCCCATTTGCTTGAAACACCGTTTTCCAACCTTTCACCCTAAGATAGTGTCCATCATTTGTATATAGGTCAGTTTCTTGGAGGAAACAAATTGTAGGATCCTGCTTTTTAACCCAGTCTACAAACCTGTGCCTTTTGGTTGGGGCATTGAGGCCTTTGATATTAAGAGATATTATTGAAAGATGTGTATATATGTTTGCCTTTTTGTGTGGCCTGTGTTAACTAGTATTTGAGTATTGCTTGTTTTTCCCAATTTCCTTCTATGTGTGCTTTTCCTTTTCTTCAGCATGGAGGATTCTTTCAAGTATTTTCTGTAGAGCTGGTTTATTGTCTTCAAGTACTCCTTTAACCTGCTTTTGTCATGGAATGTCATTATTTCTCCGTCTATTTGAATGGATAACTTTGCAGGATAAAGTAACCTTGGTTGACAGTTGTTATCTTTCAGAAGTTGGAATACGTCACTCCAAGCCCTTCTGGCTTTTAAAGTTTGTGTTGAATAATCTGCTGTAATCCTGATGGGCTTGCCCTTGTAGGTAACTTGATTTTTCTCTAACTGCTTTCAATATTTTTTCTTTGCTGTGTGTGTTTGGAAGTTTGATTATAATATGATGAGGAGAGGTTCATTCTAGGTTTTGTCTGACTGGGGTTCTAAAGGCTTCCTGTGTCTGCATGGGCACCTCTTTCCCAATTTGGGGGAAGTTTCTTCATAATTTTGTTGAAGATGCTTACTATGCCTTTTTTTTTGTTTGTTTGTTTGGAGTGGAATTCTCCTATTATGCCCTGAATTCTTATATTTGATCTTTTCAAAGTGTCCCGAATATCTTGAAATTCCCACTCATACTTTTCAATAAGTTTGTCTTTCTCTTTGTTGGCCTGTATTAGATCTGCCACCTGGTCTTCTAGCTTAGATATTCTGTCTTCTCCCTCATCCTACTCGTGAGATTGTCTACAGATTTTTTTATTTCATTAACTGTATTCTTCATTGCTAGTAATTCTGACTGGTTTTTCTTTATTATTTCTATTTCCTTATTTATGAATTGCATTTCCTTCTTTATTTTATGAAATTGTTGTCCTGTGTATTCTTTGATTTATTTGATTTCCTCTCTGAGTTTCTCTTTGAATCCTTTGATTTGTTCTTTGAACATGCAATCATTCTTTTGAAATCTTTCTCTGGTCTTTCTTCTAGCTTGTTCTCACTGGAGGTCATTTCTGATGCATTAATACTGTTAGGTGGATTTATATTGTCTTGCTTTTTAGTGTTTCTTGTGTTATAATGTATATATTTTTGCATCTTGGAGTAAGTTAATGCTTGGATATTCTATCTACCTGGGTATTCTTACCTGTATCAATTGATCTGATGTCATATATCTTCAGGGTAGGAGCTTAAGTTGTGTGGTGTGGTTCTTAAGACTCTCAGAGTACCTACAGACGTGTTCCTAGGGGTTGAGTTTGTCTGCTGTGGGAGTATTCAAGTAGGTTGACTGGAATAAAATATAGGTACATCCTAAAATTTAACTAAACACTGTACACGTTCAATCAAAATAGCACAGAGTATTTATGTATCAGTAGGTATTACAACAACTAGATCCTCTATCAACAAAGACGTTAAGTTTTCTGCTCTGTTGAGGGATCCAAAAGTCAGCTTGTGAACAAGTGAGTCCCTTCCCTGGAGCTATCCCAGTTACTTTTTTTTTGACACCAAGGAAAAAATCCTAAAAGCAGCTAGGGAAAAACAGCACACCACTTTCAATGGAAACCCCATCAGAATTACTTCAGACTTCTCAATGGAAACCCTGAAAGCTAGAAGGGCCTGGAATGAAACTCTCAAAACTCTAAGAAACTATGGCTTTGAAACCAAACTACTCTACCCGGCAAAAGTCTCCCTCATAATAGATGGTGAAGGGAAAACTTTCCATGACAAAACTCAGCTTTACAATTATATGAACACAAAACCAAACCTACAAAAAGTACTACAGGAAATTCTCCACAGAGAAGAAACAAATAACCAAACACAAATGCCTACAAGAAGCAGATCACAGCAACCAAACCCAGAGTAGATAGAAAAAAAAAAAAATTAAATTCCATGGAAATGCCAACACACCTCTACCACCACAACATGACAGGGATCAAATCAAATCTCACAGTCATCACTCTAAACATTAATGGCCTTAATTCACCCATCAAGAGACACAGGCTAACAGGGTGGATCAAAAAATTAGACCCCTCAATCTGCTGCCTTCAAGAAACCCACCTTACCACTAAAGACAGAAACCTCCTCAGGGTGAAAGGGTGGAAAACAATATTCCAAGCAAATGGGAATAAGAAACAAGCAGGAGTACCTATATTAATATCAGATAAAGTTTACTTCAAACCAAAAAGAATCAAAAAAGACAAAGAAGGCTACTTCCTACTTATAAAGGGAATAATCCATCAAGAGGATATTACAATCATAAATCTGTATGCACCAAACACAGGGGCACCACAGTTCATAAAACAAAACCTACTTGACAATGAAACAGAAATAACCACCAACACCATCATACCTGGGGACGTTAACACACCATTATCAGTAATAGACAGATCATCAAAACAGAAGCTCAACAGGGAAGTAGGAGAGCTCAACAAAACCATAGAGCACTTAGATCTAACAGACATCTATAGAACTTCCCATCCTAAATCCACAGACTACACATTCTTCTCAGCAGCCCATGGAACATTCTCTAAAATAGACCATATACTGGGTCACAAAGATAGCCTCCACATATTTAGGAAAATCAACATAATACCCTGCATGATATCAGATCTTAATTCTATATTCCTAGAAATCAACAACAAAAAAACCAACAAGAACCCCAACGGCAACTGGAAACTGAATAGCACACTCTTAAACAATAAATGGATAGTGGATGAAATAAAAAATGAAATTGCAAAATTCCTGGAATTGAATGACAATGAGAACACATCATACCAAAACTTGTGGGACACAATGAAGGCAGTCCTCAGGGGAAAATTCATAGCACTCAACGCCTTCATAAAAAAGACAGAAAGATCCCAAATCAATAGCCTAACCATCCACCTAAAGGCATTGGAAAAACAAGAAAAATCCAACCCAAAGAGCTCCAGAAGGAAAGAAATAATTAAAATCAGAGCAGAAATTAATGAATTGGAAACCAAGGAAATAATTAAGGCAATTGACAAAACAAAGAGCTGGTTCTTTGAAAAAATAAACAAGATTGACAAACCTCTGGCCAATTTGATCAAGCAAAAAAAAGAGAGACTCCAAATTAACAAAATTCAAAATGAAAAAGGAGAGATCACAACAGACATCAGTGAAATCGGCAGAATCACCAGGACTTATTTCAGAAACCTCTACTCCACAAAACTGGAAAATGAGGAGATGGGTAAATTCCTGGATGCTTATCATATACGAAAGCTAAACTCAGAGCAGATCAACCACCTCAATGAACCCATCACGCTCATGGAGATTGAAAAAGTAATAAAAAAACCTCCCAAAAAAGAAGAGTCCAGGACCAGATGGATTCCCAGCCAAATTTTTCAAACCTTCATGGAAGAACTCAAACCAATCTTCCTAAAACTGTGCCACACAATTGAAGAACAGGGAAAGCTACCCAACTCCTTCTATGAAGCTAGTATCACCCTAATCCCAAAACCAGGCAGAGATGCCACAAGAAAAGAAAACTATGGGCCTATTTCCCTAATGAACATAGACGCAAAGATCCTCAACACAATACTCGCAAACCGAATCCAACAACACATCAAAAGCATTATCCACCTTGACCAAGTGGGATTTATCCCAGGAACACAAGGGTGGTTCAACATATGAAAATCTGTCAATGTAATACACCACATAAACAAGCTTAAACATAAAAACCCCATGATCATTTCGATAGATGCAGAAAAGGCCTTTGACAAGATACAACTTCACTCCATGATCAAAACATTGGAGAGAATCGGCATGGCCGGTTCACATCTTACCATAATAAAGGCAATGTACAAAGCTCCAAAGGCCCAAATAATACTTAATGGAGAGAGACTGGAGGAATTCCCATTGAGATCAGGAAAAGACAGGGATGTCCTCTCTCACCTCTGCTTTTCAATATAGTTTTTGGATGATTTTGTCTCAGTCAAATTGCTGGCTGGGTTGTTGGGCCACTGTTCTTATTTCTAGAGCTGGGCACTGGCTTTTCCTGTGGGGCAAAACGAGCCTGGCAACTGTTGCCCTACAGATTGGCATCCCCGGTGCTGGAACTGCTACTGCTGCTGCTGCTGAAGCTGCTGCTGCTGGATCCTTTGCCACTGCCGCTGCTGCTTTAGCTGCCACTGCTGGAACCACCACTGCTGCCTCTGAAGCTGCCGCTGCTGGAACAGCCACTGCTACCTCTGAAGCTACTGCTGTTGGATCTGCTGCTGCTGGGGCCGCTGTCGCTGATGCCAGAGCCGCTGATATTGCTTCTGAGCTCTACTCCTGCTAAAGTCCCACTGTTGGCTCAAGTTGGGGTGGCCAGGTCCCAGGACTCTGCTCTGTTCACTGAAGCTGGGCACAGGCAGTGGGGGAGGGGAGGGAGCTGATGCTGCTCAAGTTCTCTCGTTCCACATGTTATTCTACCTTGTGATCTGCTCCTCTGTTGTTCACTGCCGCTCTCCCTTCACATTTCTTGAGTTTTGGAGAGCTCCAGTGTGAGTGGAAGCTCCCCTCACCTGGCTTTTCCTGCAGCTCAGGCCAAGCCTGGCGGACCTGCTGGGGCTGCTTTTGCTGGCCTGTGTGGGCTCTGGATGCTCTGGATCTCTTCTACTTCTCTGTTGCTGTTTCAATTTGCTAAATACCTCGCTTTTTAGGAAAAGTGTGTATTTTGCTGAGGGTTTTTTTTTTGGCCTTTTTTTCCCTCTAGGCTGCTTTGGCATGGTACCTACACTGCCATCTTAACTGGAACTCCCACGCACATTACAATTTATAACAAAATCAAACACTCCATGATAGGATTTTCATGAGAGAGGACACACAACATTTTTCATTCTGACCTTGAGGAACCTCACCAAATATACGTGTGTGTGTGTGTGTGTGTGTGTGTGTGTGTGTGTGTGTGTGTGTGTATTTCCCCCCAGGGAACCATTTATTCTCAACAGCTTTCTTGTTTTCTCAAACTTATAGCCACCAACCACTATGAATGGTTAGAACCTGGTGTCCTTCCAGAATTTCTATTCTGCTATTCAAAGCCCAAAGTGATCATATGGCAAGATGCTCCTTTGAGAATTAGGGTCCTTCAAAGGGGCGAACTTGAATGAACTAGCTCTTGCATTATTTCACCTGAGGACATAGACAAACTGTAACCCTGAAATCAAAGGACAGTGCTCACAAGTTCTGTAAGGACCTTGATCTTACAATTTTCCAACTTCCATGCCAAAGGTAGGTAGATTTCTATTGTTTATATATCATCCAAGAGTGGGGATTATAGCAAAGCAGACCAGTAGTTCCAGTCACTTCACAGGTGTTTGCCACAGACACCTGCTAACCATCTGTTCTCAATAGGGAAGCTATTATGAATGTGCACTTTGATCTTACTCTTATGTTCCGGAACACTAGGGTGGAAAAGTTTTAACATAGACCAGTATCCAATAAGGAGAGATGAAGTGAAGCTATCTCACCATTCCATGACTTAAACCGCTGAAGAATCATTCAGAAGGTAATGTCCTGTGTCTAAACATCCTTCATAACTTGCAGACTCCCATGGATATTTATGAAACAGTGGTACACACATTTGTGGCATTTGTGGTACCCAACTAGTAGATGTCAATTTGTTCTGACATGTTACTGATAGTATTTATTTCTGTCGGTCTAAACACACCCCTATAGGTATACAAAGTTGTCTAAAATCCACTGTGATGAAGGTATGGATATTCGAGTTGTTCAGTAAAGATCTTACAATTCTGCTTTAGGGTCCACCCCATACTAAGGAAACCTTTGAGGGTGAGCAATCTTGGTTGAGACGCACTGGTACTTTCAGGAATGAAACACATCAAGGCAAAGATCTAAGGGCAGGGGAATCAGGACTCAGAAGTGAAACACTGCCCAGATGTCACATAGAAACTATGCAGCAAGCTGCTCAGCAGTTAAAGGCACACGGTTGCAAAGTCTTCCAGCCTGGACTCAGCCTCCCAGTGCCCACATAAATCCAGATGCACAAGTTGGCATACATCTGGAGTTTCTTTGCAGTGGCATAAACCGTGGAGTTCCAGTACTCACTCTCTGTCTGTCTCTTGCTATTGACTAAAATAAAAGAATCAATCAATAAATAAATCTTGAAAATTATTTATTTGACAGAGAAGGGAAGAGGGGAGGGCATATCAAAAATCAAGACGTTTTGAATAAGACATATGAAAACCTACTGTTTTTGAATAATGGCACATCAAGAAGCCATAGGTTGTTTCTAGGAAATTTTCAGTGCCAGGGATGGGATACTTTCCAGTGAGTTATTGGTCAGGGAGGTCCGTGTTCCGTCCAAAACATTACAGGCTACTGCCAAGGCTCTTGGTTTCCCATGAGAAAGTGATGGTAAGATCCTATTGCTGAAGACTTCATATGCCTGAATGGCACATTCACTGAGAAGTCAAGCTGGTGCTCAGCAGGAAACCTTCTCCCTATAGACCAGCCAACTGAAAGCTTGAAAAATCTGCATTGCATGTAGCCATATGGGAGTCAGAAGCCATCAGCAGTGAAAACACTGGACACTGGAAGCCTCAAGTTTGGCCAGACAGGCCAAATGACTAAACAAGTGCAATAGTGCCATGTCTTCTCTGGGAGAAATCAACTGTTATCTAGTTGGACTGAATGTCCACTCTATGGTAGTGAATACATGTCTGGTACTGAAAACCTAGTGAAAACCTATGGCAGGGTCATGATCCTTAGGAGTATAAAGCCTGCACTTGTCTAGATAAATGTATATATTATTCTCACCAAACTTACCTCCTTGAAAGCATTTCACTTAATGTCCCTATCCATGTATTAATGCTACTCTCACTTCTGGTTAGAGAATCTTCTTTTTCCAGATGGTGATGACCACTGGGACAACAAAAAAGGAAACAGATTGCTAAGAAGAAGGGACAGTGGAGCGTCCAGCACTGAAACATCTCTATCACACCCTCCAAGGCTCAGAATCCTTTGCACAAGAGGTGGGAGAAAGAATGTAAGAGTCCAAGAAAGGGTAGCACTCCTTACAATGCAACTGTCCACACGGAAATTGGCCTCAATAACCATGACCTCCCAGTGCTAGCAAAACCTTCCCAAGACCCTCATAAGAGGAGAAAAAGATGATGACATCAAGATAAAAGAGAAACTTACAGAGAGGGGGAGGGGATATGATTGAGAGCAGAGTTTTGAAGGGGCAAATGTGGGAGGAGAAGCAAATATCATGGTTTATTGTCTGTAAGTATCATATAAACACCTATAAAAATATGCTAACAGTTATGCAGACCATAGTGGTTTGGTTTAGGTGTCCCCCATAAACGTAGGTGTTCTAAATGTTAGGTTCGCAGCTGATGGACATTTGGGGAATACCTTCTGGAGTCAGTGTATTATTGGGGGCAGGCTTATGAGTGTTACAGCCAGTGTCCCATGCCAGTGTTTGGCACAATCTCCTGTTTCTGTTTTCTACCATATGTTGGTCAAGGAGTGAAATCCACCTTCTGCTCATGCTGTCTTTTTTATCCCTACCATCACAGAGCTTAACCCTTGAGGCTGTAAACCAATATGAACCTTTTTTTCTCCCCACAGGTGCTCTTGGTTGGGTGATTTCTACCAGTAATTCAAACCTGACTGCAACAGAGGCATACTCCTTTACTGTTAATAACAAATTTTAAGAAACCAACTTGCTAGAGATTTAAGTCATACTATTATAGGTACATAGATTCTGTCTTTGCTTAAAGTATTTACCTCTGATTTGGGACACTTAAAGCCTAGTATATATGTACATGGAAACTGTAAGGCACATAAACAGCATGAAATTCTGGCATTTTGTCTCCTTTGCTTGGATTGCCTGATCACATCTGTGTATAAGTACACTGGAGCACAACAGTAAGCTGCTATTAAATATGTACTTGCATTGGATTGCAAGGAAAGCAATCCACTTAGGACAGATCATTCCCCATGTAAGGGTAAGGACATACCCTAGCATAGAAACAATCATGTCCTGATAGTGAATTTATTTCCCTGAGTAATACTTAAACTAACAGTCTAAATACAGAGGCTACTTTACCCTAATTCCCATCATTAAAGTATCCATAATATGCATTATGGGCATAATATGATTGACCACACTAACACTTCAAGCTACGTGTTGGGGTCCATAATGGTGGGAATTAAATTCAGGAATCTTCGAGGGACATCTGTCCCCTAGGTACATTATGTTCAACCGGCCTCTCAGTTTCTAAGTGTTGGGGTCCATCCTGGTAGTGGTTGAAGTTCCTGCTTCTCCAAGGAACATCTCTTCCCAAGGAACATCATGACAAATAAGGTTCTCAATTCTAGATGTGAGTGCCAGCAAGGTGTGGAGGGAAGTTGAGGCTTCTCCAAGGGACATCTATCCCCTACGCACATCATGGTCAACAAGGTTCTATCTATTTAGATGTTAGGGTCCATCATTGTGGTAATTGAGGTTCTGGATTCTCAATGATACATATTCATGATAGTCAGACATCTATCTGTCAGTGTTTGACCTGTTTTTCTGTCTCACCAGAACAGGCAGTTCTTCTTATCTCTTTCTTGAAATGAGATAACACTTGTAAGATGTAAACAGTAACAATGTTATCATTGTTATCAAGAGAGTATATAATAGACCAAGCACAGAACAAGTGAAGGTAGCAGATGAGGGAAATTTTTCATCTGGAAAGTGAAAAACTGTCACGCGTCATACTATATCCTTTCTTCTGAAGAGTATTGGTTTTTTGTTTGTTTGTTTGTTTTTTCTCTCGTTAGGAATTTTCACATTAAAGTAGTCATCACCAAACAGGCACATTTAACATGGCATTGGCCAGAGTAGGAATTTAACAGTTTTATGATCTACCTCTGGAAGATCCAAAGTATAAATGGCTGCCACTCCCAGGGGAAGAACAAGCATAGATATCAGCCTGTCAACTTTCTGTATACATTTAGCCAGAGACCCATTAGCAGAAAGGAATTGTCTCTCATGCAAATGGCTGCATGGGAGTAAGGAATATACAAAGACTCTGGACGTGAACATTCTTTACTGGCTCAGTTCTAGCACTCTGAGCAGCTGGCTGGACACTTGAGCTGGAATGAAGGAACTCACACCCAACAGTCTCAAGTAATGTCATTATCATCTAATCTGATTTTCAAAGTACATGGGTCTTGAAGGTTCTCTGAACCATCAAGAAATTCCAGTCCTTGTGTTTTATATATTTATTTATTTTGGTTTTTCAATGTAGAATCTCTTTAGCCCTGGCTGTCATGGAATTAGTCTCAGGCTAATCTTTAACTCCTGCTTTTGCCTCTTGAAGTGTTGGCATTTAAGATGTGTGCTACTGTGCCTCGGACTGACTCTCGGGGAGATCAGGACCGAGGGAGAACAAGGGCGAAGGCTTAAGGAGAACTCGGGATTTGGCGAGGAAATGACAGACAGACAAACTCTAGGTAGAATATGCTGCTGCAATTTACTGAAGGTTTTATGAAGATTTTATACAGATTGAACAGGGAAACTTAGCAAGCCAACAAGCGATCTCAGAAATCATTAATCTAAACAATCTTAAGTATTGTTCTATTGTAAGCATACATGTAATGTTGATCAGGCAGGAACTGTACCCATTTTCTGAGAAGCATGTCTCGTATCATTGACCACAACATTATACGAACAGAAACTAGGGTAAAAGGTGTAAGGTGAATAACAGGTTACTTATTTCTTATACCCCAAGGACTGTATAAACACCAAGGCTTACGTTTCCTTGCTAAGTATTCCCATAAATGGAAGAGAATGCCATAGCCTCCTTTTTCCTTTATAATTTATTCATCTATTACCGAATTTATCATATCCTCCCTCATAGGGGAATGGAACTAAGTAGATTCCAGCTCTAGGAGTCCACCATCTGCCCTTGATCAAGTACTGAACATATCCCCCAGGAAGTTTCCTGGTGGGAATGCCTAAGTTTTGTAACTCCTTTTCTGCAGAACTGTCATGTTTCTTATGAACACTACCGATCAACATTTCTACTTTCATATTCTCAGGCTCAGTATCGTTCTCAAACATCATAAGCTGTTTTTACTTTACATCATCTAAAAACTGTTTTAGAGTTAATTTTTTATTCCTAGTAGAGTTATACATTCTCTCCATTGCCCTAATCATAGGAGGAGCACATTCAATGCTTAGATTGTTTCTTGTACTCTGATTGCGTTCATGATTACTAATAAGTGTTGAATTAGCTGTTCTTAGACAAACAGCTAGAAGAAAGCAGGAAAGAAACAGCATTGGCGCCAGCAATTAGGTCGTCGTGACTTCATGGGCAGCAGGAACCTTTACAGTAACTGACTGCCAAGGGGTCACCGGGGGCATCCCTCCGAAGAGTGCTGGCCCTCTGTCCTCAGCTCTCATCCAGTACAGAAGCATCTCTGCTTGCTACACAGGCGAGGTCGCCGTGGACGTAGCACTACTGCACCTGGCTATTTATTTTTTAACAAAAACATCAATTTATATATTTGAAAGAAGTGGAGCAAGGGAGAGAATGAGCTCTGCATGGTTTCAAACCACTGTAAATATACTCCAGATGCAGAGAGAGACACAGAGAGAGAGAAAATGTGCATTCAGGTTTATGTGTATATTGGGAAAGGGAACCTGGTCCATTAGGGTTTGCATGAAAGTACCTTAACCATTGCACCATGTCTCCAACTCAAATCCTTGTCTTCAAGAGGAACTTAAGATCTTCCCAAGCTGCAAGAGGTTTTATTTCTCTTTGTTTTTATGTGTAATCCCCTCTGTCAGTCCCTCCATGTAGGAGGGTCACAAGATCAGATGAAGAGCATATTTGATGTGGTATCTGGTTCTTTCAGGGCTGTCTGATATCTTCAAAGACTCTGTGAGTGACCTGACATCCTAACACACTGAGTCTTCAAAGCACCCACACACATAAGGGCAGAGAGGATGTGGGGATTCTGAGTCCTTAAGAGTGACTACAATTTTGCAGGGACTAAAGTTCCCATGGAGAAAAGACCCCCTGCCTTGCGCAAGTGTGCAGACAAAGGATCTATATCTGGTGTATCTTCTTTCCTAATACAATTTTTATCTACCATTTTTTAAAATCTTGTTTTCATTTTCCTCATATGTCCTATGTAACATTGAACCATTTGCCGTGTATTGTGAGAGAAGCTAGCAGGCCATTCCATCTTTCCACATTAAGATCACAAGGCAGAGAATATTCTTACTATATTAGAGGAAAAAGTTTTCCAACCGTTGAAGTATGGAGATTACAGCCAAAATTATGGACAGAAAGTTAGGGTAAAGAAGGCATTGGCCACTGAAGGTAGTTCCAAAGTAGAGAACCCTTAATGGGAAAATGAATAGGGAATGGGCTTGCTAAAGGACTATAGAAGGACTATGGAAGCACTGGCTGTAATTTGTATGAGAGAGACCAAGACAGAGACAGGTATTTACTTTTAATTTGCTCTTTGTTTTAGAGGAATCAGCCTATGATGGAAAGAAAAACCACATGATAATTTAGATAGATGCAGAAAAGGCCTTTGTCAAAATACAACATGACTTCATGATCAAAACGTTGGAGAAATTCGGCATGGTCAGTTTATATTTTCACAAAATAAAGGCTATATACAAAGCTCCTAAAGCCCAAATAATACTTAATGGAGAGAGACTGGAGGAATTCCCATTGAGATCAGGAACAAGAGACAGGTGTTCATTCTCACCTATGCTCTTCAATATAATACTGTAAGTCCTAATTCAAGCAATAAGACATTATAAACAAATAAAGAGATACAATTTGGAACGAAAGAAAGAAAGTTTGCTCTCTTTGCAGACGACATGATTCTATATGTAAGAGACAAGAGAGACTCCATCCCAAAATTCTTAAATGTGATAAACTGCTTCAGCAAAGTAGCAGGATACAAAATCAATGCACAAAAATCAGTAGCCTATTATATGCAAATAACAAAGATGCAGAGAATGAAATAAGTGACATTGTCCCATTTTCAAGTTCAACAAGAAAATAATAAAATACCTTAGATTAACATTAAACGAGGTAGTGAAATGTCTATCCAATGTAAACAAAAAAACACTCCAAAAAGATATTGAGGAGAATTTGAGAAAGTGGAAAGACTTCCCATGCTTCTCGACAGGTAGAATTAACACTGTGAAAATGGCAATCCTACCAAAGTCAATCTACAGATTTAGTGCAATTCCCATCAAAATCCCAGCATTATTCTTCACCGAGATTTAAAAATTGATCTCAAAATTCATATGGAAAAGCAGAAGGCCTTGGGTATCCAAGCATACCCTCAGCAAAAGAAACACCTCTGGAGACATCACCATACTTGATCTAAAGCTATATTACAAAGCCATAGTAATAAAAAGAGCATGGTACTGGCATAAAAACAGGAGCATAGAACAATGATATAGAATTGAGGACCCAGACTTTGGGTCAAGAAACTACAGCCACTTGAAATTTCGCAAAGGCCCTAACAATATAGGCTGGAAAAAAGAGAGCATCTTCACCAAATGCTGCTGGACAAACTGGATAGCCATATACAGAAAATTGAAAGTTGGTCCACACACCTCGTCATGTATCACATCAAGTCCACATGGATCAACAACCTAGTATAACACCAGAAACGTGGCTACTATGGGAAGAAAAGTTAGGAAGAACTCTCCATGATTTAGGAATGGGAAGAGACTTCCTGAAAAAGAAAACCCAGTAACACAGGTTCTTTTTTTTTTTTTTTTTTTTTGGTAGGGTCTCACTCTAGCCCAGGCTGATGGGGAATTCATTATGGAGTCTCAGGGTGGCCTTGAACTCACGGCGATCCTCCTACCTCTGCCTCCCGAGTGCTGGGATTAAAGGCATGCGCCACCATGCCCGGCATAACACAGGTTCTTAACACTCACTCGACCAATGGTATCACATGAAGCTGAAGAGTTTCCTCACCAACAAACATACAGTAAGCAGAGAATATATTACCCACAGAATGAGAGAAAATAGTTGATGATTATACAACTGACAGAGACCTAATCTCTAGAATCTACAAGGAACTCAAAAACATAAACAATAAAAAGTCAAACAACCTACTCATAAAATGGGGCAAAGACCTGGGCAGGCAGGTCATAGAGGAAGAAATACAAATGGCAAACACCCCCAAGGCAATGTTCATCATCCCTAATCATCAGGGAAATGTAAAATAAAACTACTATGAGATTCCACCTTACCCGGGTAATGATAGCAAACATCAAAAAAATCAAATGCAAACAAATTCTGGCAAGGATGTGGAGAAATAGGAACCCTCAGCTGCTGTTGGTGGGAATGTAAGATGGTACAAACACTTTGGAAATCAATATGGAGACTCATAAAAACTGACTATAGAGTTACCAACAGACCCAGTTATTCCCTTACTGGGCTTGTACCCTAAAAGCTTCACGCCTCAGCTCAGAGCAATTTACTCAACCATGTTTATGCCAGCTCAATTCATAATAGCCAAGAGATGGAATCAACTCAGATGTCCATCACTAGATGAAAGAATAACTTACTTGTGGTTTAACTACACTACGTAATTCTACACAGCATTAAGGGAAAACGACACAATGAAATTTGAAGAAAAATGCTCAGGCCTGGAGCAGCTTATTCTCAGTGAACTCACCCAATCAATGGATAGATACTCACTGCATGGTCTCACTCATCTACAGCTCCTAACCTGAATCTACCCTAGTCACCAACATACGTACCCAGCATCTCGAGGACTGGAAAATAGGGAATGTGGGGAGGGAGGGTAGTGTAAGCAGTGGTGGGGTACACCAAACTGGAACCAAAAGGCAATGGTATCATAAAACTCCACATCCTTCAAGAACAGACCAAATTGCTGAACCTCCACCAGGCCCTTAGAGGAAACACTGTATTCACAAGGTCCTGGAAAGGGTACGACAAAAACTGTTCATTATCTCCTCCAGTTTCTGCTTATTTCTCTCTCTCCCTCTTCTTTCTCATAGCTCTATCTCGTTTACATCACTTATCCTGTTCTTCCTTCTCTTCTTGGGCACTGACCTGTAACTCCTGGTTCCAGCAGGTTGATATTATCCACAAAGAGCTTTTGATCACAGAGACCTACAAGGTTTCCCAAAAGAAAACAGATTTTTGTCAGAGCTCTTGTTGACCCACCATAGGTTAGTGATAAGAGCTTACTGCTGAAGACACCACACAGTGTTGACACATGTCATGGAGCAACATGGATGGAAGCTGGAATAGAGACAGTCCCCAAACAGCATGTCTACTGCTGGAAGGTTCTATATGAGTGACTGGGGGAAAATGACAAATACCTGTCTAAGCAATACGTGCTCTAAACTACTTAGCTTCCAGCAACCTGATGCGATGCCCACACAAGTGCAATAGTAGCTCATAGCCATGGTGGGAAACCAGTTGCTCTCTATTTGGCTAATTGATCTGCTCAGTGTTATGGAACCCATAGCTGGAGTTGGGAAACAGGTCAGAACCATATACAAAAAATGAGCCTGCTCTCTCCTAAACTCTCTCTGAAAAACAATGGTTATTACATTTACTTGGTGCTAACTTTACTCTCTGTTGGAGAAGCTGCTTCTGTTTTTCAGATAGACGCAGGTCCTAGGGAAAGAACCACCCCATCATACTTCAAAAGGGCCCTGGATGAAACTGAGTACAATTGGAGAAACATGCAGGAATTCTGTTTTCTTGTTGAACTGGGAACCAGCACAACCGTGAAGGTGATACACACAGAAAACAGTCAACACGTACCAAACCAGATATCCAGAGACACAAAGGTGCCCAAGATCACAACACAGAAGCAGACCTACTATTAACCCAACATGGCTCAGGGAAATTTGTGGAAGAGGGGGTGGAAAGAATGTCAGAGCCACAAGCTGGGTCATGACATGCAAAAGTATTTCCTCGTATCCAAAAATAAGGACTAACTCCACAATGGATGACCTATATACCCCAACAAGGAGGGTCCCTGTGGAGAGGGTAGAACAGAGAGGATGCTAACAATGGTACTAACTTGACTTTACTCACTGACAACAAAAAATATAAAGACCAACTATGTAATAACTGTTAATTGCATGTATATATGAAAAGCAAAAGAGCAATATTCCACTGAGTTGTTCCTTCTCAGGTCATAACCACTGAATAACCTGTATAGCTCTCACCACTACTACTTTCAAAAACAAAATTTATTATGAGAAAAAGATTTTCCTCAGAAGCATAAATAAGCCCTCTCCTTCATTTAGCATAACTACATTCAAGAGGAAACATCAACTGCATTTTAATAATTATATAAAAATGTCATTTCCATGATATACAAGAAAAGGTTAAATTAAGATGATGATATTACTAGTCAAAGGCAACAATGAAAAGAATGAAAATCTGAAGTAAAATGATTTAAGTAAAGGAGTGCCAGTTTTACTCCTACTGTTCATTAAGTTATGTTAGCTAAAGCAATGAAGGATCAGGAAGTGTGAAAATCTTTCCTGGAAATCAGTGATACCTACATCCACCAAACCTCCTTCAGGAATGATTGACTGGCTTGAACTTCAGTGCTGTAGAGAAGACCTCAAAATATTTCAGGTCCATAGACAAATAATCTTGGGTCATCATAGCCCCTTTCTTTGTGACTTAGCATGCTGTGGCTGTTAGGTAATTCCTTTTGGAATGTACAAGTAGAACCCCCAGCACCCACCAACTGTAACCCTAACAATATCTTCAGACAGCATCTGAGGCCTACAGCAGAGCTTTCTCCATTTAGTTCTCACCCACTCATCTTATTTTCACACCAATATAGATTTGAACAGTATCTTGATGTATCATGTTCTTTGTTCTGGCACTATTAAAAACCTCACTGGACTTGAAATTTAGGTTAATTTGGGTTAAACCTAAATCTGTGTTCCTAGCCATGGTTACCCATATATGCTGCAACAATGAAGGATATGATATGATATGATACGATACGATACCATACAATATCATATGATTCTCAGTCAGCCACCCTCATCCACATTTTTGTGACCTTGGTTCTTACAATCAGAAAAAATTCTATTCTGAAATAAAGACTTTCCTACAGTTTTTAGAATGAAACCAAGCTGGAAAAGGGATTGCACAGTGCCCCCCAATATTCTATTTGTAAAGGCAACCTTGTTTATTAACTCTATCAGGCAAAACCAATGAATGGGCATAAAAAAAAATATTTAGAAGACCATTTTAACAGGCATGACACATTTATTTAGCCAAACCATATTCTTAGATTCCTCTCTAGGATCTAAGACATTTTAGTCATAGGTTATTGACTAGGTTTTCAGGACCAGGCCTGAATTCCTTATGTTGAGTGTATCTCAGGTGCAATCAATGGAATAGTTGGTTAAGAAAGTACCAGTCCTACCTCCATTGCACTATTAGGTACACATTGCCTGGCTGGTCGACTGTGCAGACCACAGAGTGGATCCACTATCTGTTAAGGCTGTTGATGATTTTCTCCCCCAAAAGCCTGCACAGTACTTGCCAGCACTATGATAGCCAGCCAGCTTGGGAGAGACACCTTTAATACCAGCATGTGGAAAGCAGAGGAAAGAGGTCACTGTGAGTTTGAGCCCAGCCTGCCACTTCATAGAGAATTCCAGGTCAGTCTAAGCTATAGCATGACTCTACCTCAAAGAAAAAATAAAGTATATGAAGAGATGAGCTGGAAAAGTAGAGAATAATAATAAAAGGATACATGTAACATATAGCCAGAGAAGGAAAACATAGAAGGAACACCATGGAGGGATAACAGTAAAGGATAGCAGGCAAGACAGTACTTAAAATAACAAATTATCTTCTACATCTTCCCTCCCTAGCTCCCCCTCTCCCTCTCTCTCTCATCTCTCTAATTCTTGTATGTTCTTTTTCCTCATTTTCTTAGTGGGCACTGACCTGTAACTCCCAGTACCAGCATGGGGCTATCATCCACAATGAGCTTTTGATCAGAGAGAACTACAAGGTTTCCTAAAAGAATGACAGGTCTGTCAGAGTATTAGATGACCCACCAAAGGTTATTGCTGAAGACAACATATGGAGCTGACACAATGGAACGATATGGCTCAAAGCAAGGAGAGTCAGCCCCCAGACAGTCAGCGTGTGTAGTGACAGAAGGTGCTACATGGGTGACTGGGGAAAGTGTCCAATATCTGTCCAAGCAACTCATGGTCTAACCTACTTAGCAGCAAATAACTCGTTGTGATGCCCACACAACTGCAATAGTGGCACACAGACATGGGGGGGGGGGGAACCAATTGCTCTTGATTTGGCTAACTGATGCCCTCAGTGGTACAGGACCCATAGCTGGAACAAGAAGTCAGAACCATATCCAAACATAAGCCCACTCTCCAGTATCAAGCTGCCAGCAACCATGGGGTACAAGAGGGCCTACACCTATTAAACTCTATAAAAAATTCAAGGCTATCTTATTTGTCCTCGTGCTAGCTTACTCTCTGTTGGAGAATCTACTTCGTTTTTTCAGATAGGTGCAGATCCTTAGGTGAAACAAGCAAGGGTGCTGTTTTCCTGATGAACCGGATACCAGCACAAGAGTGAAGGAGAACAACACAGAGAAAAATCAACTCCTACCACATCAGAGAGCCAGAGCCCCAGAGGCCCCCAACTCCTCATCACTGAAGCACACCAAAAGTGAACCCAATATGGCCTAGGGAAATTTTGCGGATGAGGGGGCAGAAAGAATGTCAGACCCACATGTTGGGTCAAGATATGCAGAGACATTTATCATCCCAATAACTGTGGGTTAACCCCAAAATGCATGAACCATATACCTCCACAAGGAGGGGCCAATAGGGATGGGGGAGGCCACGGATGAGCCTAATAATGGTACAAAACTGCCTGTATTTGCTGAATGCAAAACTAATTTAAAAAGAAAAGAAAAAAAATTATATGAGAAAATTCCATTAAAAGGTGAAAAACATTCCTGTACGTAGAGTCACCTATGCTGGGTAGTTGATATGCTTTATTCATGGTATAGATATCTAATTTAAAAATATTATTAAGCCTCAAGTATTTTGTTGAATTGGTCAAGTGAAATAGGACTTGTTGCAGTACACATCACAATTAATTCATAATTGCATAGGTCTCGTCATAAAATTTAGTAAAAAAATCTTTTAGTATTTATTTATTTTCAAGTAGAGAGACAAGAGAGAGAGGGGGGAGGGAGGGAGAGAGAGAGCGAGAGAGAGAGAGAGAGAGAATGAGCATACCAGGGCCTCCATCTGCTGCAAATTTATATCATATGCATATTCCACCTTGTGCAGCTGGCTTTCCGTGGGTTCATAGGAGTCGAACCTGAGTAGTTAGGCTCTTCAGGCAAGCACCTTAACTGCTGAGCAATCTCTCCATCCGATATTTATGAAACATTGATGATTAGGAAGTATTGTGTGAGGATTGTGCTCATTTATGAACATAATGCCACCAATCAATGTCATATTAAGCTTTGGCCATTACTAATCTGGTACAGAAAATGAATGAGTGTTAAACAGAGACCAACATTGGCTGCCAAAAAGGACCCTTTGGGAAAAATAATCCCCCAACTATTGGGGTGGACAGTTGGTTGATTCCATTTGATAGAAGCAGAGGATGGACATTAGTGCATCTTTATTTTAGATTCTCCAGCAAAGGAGTTAGGCTGAGCTTCTGCAGAAGAGGGAGATGCATAAGGTCAAGAAGATGATCCTGCTGCTGGCAGATGTACCCACTTTCAGGTTTTATCTCATTATCTTTGTGAAATCTCATGTTCCATTTGATTTTTAATTTTATTATTGAAGTCAGAGTCCCATCATTATTCTTGTACAAATTTCTTCAATTCTTGCAGAAATGTTCACAGTTAGCTGTAATTTACATTAAGTCATTTCTTTCATGACAATCCCTATGAGTGATTTCACAAATATATAGACTGGGGATGTTAATTTATAAGTGAGACTTAGAAACATAAATCAAATATCAGTGACTATAAACAGGGCAGGCATATATTTAGAAATAATAACAAGGTTTCTTACC
The DNA here is from genome assembly GCF_020740685.1 of Jaculus jaculus. Classification (NCBI taxonomy): domain Eukaryota; kingdom Metazoa; phylum Chordata; class Mammalia; order Rodentia; family Dipodidae; genus Jaculus; species Jaculus jaculus. Next base: position 2,934,460 of record NW_025423387.1, read on the forward strand.
ATGTCTGATGGTGTGAATTACAATGCATTCACACAATGTCTGTAAATACATAACAAATTATACCTAGATTTCATGTCTAGGGAAAATTTTTTTTTTTAAATTTAATTTATTAGTTTTCATTTCAGTGAATACAGGAAGTTTGGTACAATTATTTAGGCTCATCTGTGATCTACCCCTCCCATTAGACCCTCCTTGTTAATGAAAATGGGTCGTGCATTGTGGAGTTAGCCCCCAGTTATTAGTATGATAAATGTCTCTGCAAATCATGACCCAACATGTAACTCTGACATTCTTTCCGCCCCCTCTTCCGCAAGATTTCCCTGAGCCATGTTGGGTTCATTTTTGGTCTGCTTCACTGCTGAGGTGTTGGGGGCCTCTGAGGCTTTGGCTCTATGATTTGGTAGGAGTTTATTTTTCTCTGCGTTGATCTCCTTCCCCTTTGTGCTGGTATCTGGTTCACAGGAAAACATCACCCTTGCTTATTTTGCCAGTTGTCCTTAGTTTCAGTTGGGCCCCTTTTGAGGTATGTTGGGGCAGCTCTCTTCTTAGGATCTGCATCTATCTGGAAAAGAGAAGCAGATTCTCCAACGGAGAGTAAGTTAGCACCTGGAAAATTGAGATAACACTTACTTTTTTGATAGACAGTTTGATAGGTGTAGGCCATCTTATACCCCGTGATTGATGGTAGCTTGATATTGTAGAGTGGGCTTGTGTTTGGGTATGGTTCTGACTTGTTTCCCAGCTCCAGCTAAGGGTCTTGTAACACTGAGTGGATCAGTTAGCCAAATCAAGAGCAATTGATTCCTCACCATGGCTGTGTACCACTATTGCACTTGTGTGGGCATCACATCCGGTTATTTGTTGCTAATTAGGTTAAATAATGTGTTGCTTGGACAGATCTTGGTCATTTCCCCCAGTCGCCTATGTAGCGCCTTCTGGCACTAGACACGCTGACTGTCTGGGGACTGACTCTCTCCTGGCTTCCAGCCATGTCATTCGATTTTACGCGTCAGCTGCGTATGGAGTCTTCAGCAATAGGGTCTTATCACTGGCCTTTGGTGGGTCATCAAGTACTCTGACAGAGGTCTGTCATTGTTTTGGGAAACATTGTAGGTTTCCCTGATCAAAAGCTCACTGTGAATGGTAGGCCCAAGCTGGAAGTGGGGGTTTCAGGTCAGTGTCCACTAAGAAATTGAGTAAAAAGATAACTAATATACAAGAGTTAGAGAGGAGAGAGATAGAGGGGAGAGGGGGAAAGGGAGGGAGGGAAGATGTAGGAGATTTAGGTCAGTCTTGATCCTACCCTCTCCAGTGTCTTGTAGTTCAGGTGTTTCCTGTAAGGGTCTAGTGAAGGTTCAGCCATTTGGTCTGTCTTTTAGGAAGTAGAATTTTATGGTACCATTGCCGTTTGGGTCCGGATTACTGTTTTCCACCCTTTGATTCCCTCCCCACCCTCCCATCCATCTTATTGTCTAGTCCATGAGGTGCTTGCTGGGTATGTAAGGCATCTTGGGCAGATTCAGTTTAGGTGTTGCAGATGAGTGAGACTATGTGTCGATTTTTTTTTCTGTGATTGGGTAAGTTCGCTGAGAATGATCTGTTCCAGGTTCAACCATTTTTCCTCAAATTTCTTTATGTCGTTTTTTCTTACTGCTGTATAGAATTCCATTGTGTAGATATACCACATCTTTGTTATCCATTCTTCTAATGATGGACATCTGGGTTGATTCCAGCTTTTAGCTATTACGAATTGAGCTGCTGCAAACATGGTTGAGCAAATCTCTCTGGCTTTTGGTTTGAAGGTTTTAGTGTATATACCCAGTAATGGTATAACTGGGTCTGTTGGTATATCTATAGTCAGCTTTTTCAGGAGTCTCCATATTGCTTTCCAAAGTGGTTGTACCATCCTGCATTCCCACCAACAGTGAATGAGTGTCCCTGCTTCTCCACATCCTCGCCAGCATTTCTTTTCATTTGACCTTTTGATGTTGGCCATCCTTATTGGGGTAAGGTGGAATCTCATAGTTGTTTTAATTTGCATTTCTCTGATGGTTAGGGATGATGAACATTTTCTTAGGTGTGTGTTTGCCATTTGTATCTCTTCCTCTGTGAATTGCCTGTTTAACTCTGTGCCCCATTTTGTGAGTGGGGTATTTGTCTTCTTATTGTTTAGACTTTTGAGTTCTTTGTAAATTCTAGAGATAAGGCCTCTATCAGTTGGATAACCTGCAAATATTTTCTCCCATTCTGTGGGTATTCTATTGGCTTTGCTTATTATATGCTTGTCTGTAAAGAAACTCTTCAGCTTCATATGATCCCAGTGGTTGAGTGACTGTTTAAGAACTTGAGCCACTGGGGTTTTATTCAGGAAGTCTTTTTCCATTCCTATATCATGGAAGGTACTTCCTAAATTTTCTTCCACTAGTTTTTGAGTTTCTGGTCTTATGATGAGGTCTTTGATCCATTTGGATTTGAGTGTTGTGCATGGTGAAATGTGTGGATCAAGTTTTAGTTTCCTGCATGTGGTTATCCAGTTTGGCCAGCACCATTGGTTGAAGATGCTATCTTTTTTCCAGCCTATATTGTTTGGGCCTTTGTCGAATATCAAGTAGCTATAGTTGCTTGGCCCAAAATCCGGGTCCTCAAGTCTATTCCATTGGTCTATACTCCTGTTTTTATGCCAGTACCATGCTGTTTTTATTGCTATGGCTTTGTAGTATAACTTTATATCGGGTCTGGTGATGCCACCAGAGGTATTTCTTTTGCTGAGGATATGTTTGGATATGCGAGGCCTTCTGCCTTTCCATATGAAATTTGAAATCACTTTTTCTATGTCTGTGAAGAACACTGTAGGGATTTTAATTGGAATTGCGTTAAATCTATATATTGCCTTTGGTAGGACTGTCATCTTCACAATGTTAATTCTGTCTATCCAGGAGCATGGGAGGTCTTTCCATCGTTTCAAGTCCTCCTCAATTTCTTTTTTGAGAGTTTTTATATTTTCTTTGTATAGATCTTTTACTTCCTTGGTTAACGTTATTGCAAGGTATTTTATTTTTTTTGTTGCTATTGAAAATGGGACTATGTCCTTTATTTCTTTGTCTGTGTCTTTGTCATTTGCATACAGAAATGCTTCTGATTTTTGTGCATTGATTTTGTATCCTGCTACTTTGCTATAGGAGTTAATCACCTTCAGGAGTTTTGGGATGGAGTCTCTTGGGTCTTTTACATATACAATCATGTCATCAGCGAATAGCACTAAGTTAACTTCTTCCTTTCCAAATTGTATCCCTTTTATTTCCTTCTCCTGCCTTATTGCTTGGGCTAGGACTTCCAGAACTATATTGAAAAGCAGAGGTGAGAGAGGACATCCCTGTCTTGTTCCTGATCTCATTGGGAATTACTCCAGTCTCTCTCCATTAAGTATTATTTGGGCCTTTCGAGCTTTGTATATTGCCTTTATTATATTAAGATGTGAACCGGCCATGCCGATTCTCTCCAATGTTTTGATCATGAAGTGATGTTGTATCTTGTCGAAGGCCTCTTCTGCATCTATGGAAATGATCATGTGATTTTTATGTTTAAGCTTGTTTATGTGGTGTATTACATTGACAGATTTTCGTATGTTGAACCACCCTTGTGTTCCTGGGATAAATCCCACTTGGTCAAGGTGGATAATGCTTTTGATGTGTTGTTGGATTCGGTTTGCGAGAATTTTGTTGAGGATTTTTGCGTCTATGTTCATTAGGGAAATAGGCCGATAGTTTTCTTTTCTTGTGGCGTCTCTGCCTGGTTTTGGGATTAGGGTGATACTAGCTTCATAGAAGGAGTTGGGTAGTTTTCCCTGTTCTTCAATTGTGTGGCACAGTTTTAGGAAGATTGGTTTGAGTTCTTCCATGAAGGTTTGATAAAATTCGGCTGGGAATCCATCTGGTCCTGGACTCTTCTTTTTTGGGAGGTTTTTTATTACTTTTTCAATCTCCATGAGCGTGATGGGTTCATTGAGGTGGTTGATCTGCTCTGAGTTTAGCTTTGGTAGATGATATGCATCCAGGAATTTATCCATCTCCTCCACATTTTCCAGTTTTGTGGAGTAGAGGTTTTTGAAATAAGTCCTGATGATTCTGCCGATTTCACTGATGTCTGTTGTAATCTCTCCTTTTTCATTTTGAATTTTGTTAATTTGGAGTCTCTCCTTTTTTTGCTTGATCAAATTGGCCAGAGGTTTGTCAATCTTGTTTATTTTTTCAAAGAACCAGCTCTTTGTTGTGTCAATTGCCTTAATTGTTTCCTTGGTTTCCAATTCATTAATTTCTGCTCTGATTTTAATTATTTCCTTCCTTCTGGAGCTCTTTGGGTTGGATTTTTCTTGTTTTTCCAATGCCTTTAGGTGGATGGTTAAGCTATTGATTTGGGATTTTTCTGTCTTTTTTATGAAGGCATTGAGTGCTATGAATTTTCCCCTGAGGACTGCCTTCATTGTGTCCCACAAGATTTGGTATGATGTGTTCTCATTGTCATTCAATTCCAGGAATTTTGCAATTTCATTTTTTATTTCATCCACTATCCATTTATTGTTTAAGAGTGTGCTATTCAGTTTCCAGTTGCCGTTTGGGCTCTTGTTGGTTTTTTTTGTTGTTGATTTCTAGGAATATAGCATTATGATCTGATATCATGCAGGGAATTATGTCGATTTTCCTAAATATGTGGAGGCTATCTTTGTGACCCAGTATATGGTCTATTTTAGAGAATGTTCCATGGGCTGCTGAGAAGAATGTGTAGTCTGTGGATTTGGGGTGGAAAGTTCTGTAGATGTCTGTTAGGTCTAAGTGCTCTATGGTTTTGTTGAGCTCTCTTACTTCCCTGTTGAGCTTCTGTTTGGATGATCTGTCTATTACTGATAATGGTGTGTTAAAGTCCCCAGCTATGATGGTGTTGGTGGTTATTTCTGTTTTATTGTCAAGTAGGTTTTGTTTTATGAACTGCGGTGCCCCTGTGTTTGGTGCATACAGATTTATGATTGTAATATCCTCTTGATGGATTGTTCCCTTTACAAGTAGGAAGCAGCCTTCTTGTCTTTTTTGATTGTTTTTGGTTTGAAGTCAACTTTATCTGATATTAATATAGCTACACCTGCTTGTTTCTTATTCCCATTTGCTTGGAATATTGTTTTCCACCCTTTCACCCTGAGGAGGTTTCTGTCTTTAGTGGTAAGGTGGGTTTCTTGAAGGCAGCAGATTGAGGGGTCTAATTTTTTGATCCACCCTGTTAGCCTGTGTCTCTTGATGGGTGAATTAAGGCCATTAATGTTTAGGGTGATGACTGTGAGATTTGATTTGATCCCTGTCATGTTGTGGTGGTAGAGGTGTGTTGGCATTTCCATGGAATTTAATTTTTTTTTTCTATCTACTCTGGGTTTAGTTGCTGTGATCTTCTTCTTGTAGGCATTTGTGTTTGGTTATTTGTTTCTTCTCTGTGGAGAATTTCCTGTAGTACTTTCTGTAGGTTTGGTTTTGTGTTCATATAATTGTAAAGCTGAGTTTTGTCATGGAAAGTTTTCCTTTCACCATCTATTTTAACGTAGACTTTTGCCGGGTAGAGTAGTTTGGGTTGAAAGCCATAGTTCCTTAGAATTTCAAGAGTTTCATTCCAGGCCCTTCTAGCTTTCAGGGTTTCCATTGAGACGTCTGAAGTAATTCTGATGGGGTTTCCTTTGAAAGTGGTGTGCTGTTTTTCCCTAGCTGCTTTTAGGATTTTTTCCTTGGTGTCAATGTTTAGAGTCTTAATGATAATATGCCTTGGGGAGTTTCTCCTTTGGTCTAGTCGGTTAGGAGTTCTGTTTGCTTCTTGAATCTTGATGGGTCTTTCTTTTAAGAGATGGGGGAAGTTTTCTTCAATTATTGTGTTAAATAAGTTCTCCATGCCTTTGGTCTGAAATTCTTCTCCTTCTGGTATTCCAATGATTCTGATATTAGGACGTTTAAGTGTATCCCACAATTCTCTCATGTTCTGTTCACAGGAACTTTTGAACTTACTGAAGTTTTTGGACTCTTGAACTGTTTCTTCCATCCTGTCTTCCAGATCAGAATTACTATCTTCCACTTCGCTGACTCTATTCTTGAGAGCCTCTAGTGAGTTTTGGACTTGTTCAATTAAGTTTGCATTTTGTACTACTTTCCTATGTATCACTTCCATCACTTTGTCCAGCTCCCTTTGTGTCTCATTTTCTGATTTTCTTGCTGATTCTTGGAAATCATCCTTGCATTTCTTTATGTTTTCATTTAGTGTGGCCAGCTGATTTTTAAGGTCCTCTTTTTTTTCACTCTCCCTCAACTCTCTTACCTCTCTTTGAATTCCTTCCAGTGTCTTATCATATTGCTCTAGCTTAGTGATGGTAGCATCCTTACGATTATCTATCCTTTGTAGCTTTCCTGTCAGTTCTAGCAGTAGTTTGGTCAGGGTTGCATTGTTCATTGCTTCCACTTGATGTTCTGATCCTAAACACTCTTCTATGTTTTGGTTAGTTGTGATCCTTGTTGGACTGGGTGATCCATCTGGGTTTTCTTCCATTTTATTTTTCGTGTTATTTCTTTTGCGCTGTGGTCTACCCATGTCAGTGTATGGGCAGGTAGGTGGGTGGAGCAGCCTGGGATCTAGCTTAATGCGAATCCAAGGCAGCCTGGGGCAGTTGTAAGTGGCCTGGGTTTTTGCTCAGTCTTGCTAAAGCCGCCTACCTATAGCCTGGCAGGGGCACCAAAGTTGCCTGAATTCTCACCCAGTAATGCACCTAAGCTGCCTGCCTTTGAGCTTGAAAGGGGACTGAGGTAGCAAACCCTGAAGGTGCCTAGATTCTGGCTGGGTACACTGGGGTCTGTAAACAGTCTGTGCTCTTCCGCCTCAGGGGAGTGGGGGCTGGGTGGCGATGTACAGGTAGGGGATGGCAGCTGCGCTGGCGCTAGTGACTCAGTGTGGACTTATGTGGCTCTTGCTGTGGGGTGGGCCCGCTGCACGTGCAATTGTAGTGCAGAGGCAGATGATGTGGGTACAGAATCAGGACACAGCAGAAATTGACCGGCGGCAAGTGATGTGGGCACAGCAGCAGGGGATCTGGCAGTCACCTATTCATGGCAGGGGTGGCCCCACAGGCCTGCGACCCGAGCACCACGTGGCTGGTCTACTCGCAGGATCAGAGAACAAGGGCAAGGTAGGAGGTCTCAGCTTCAGTGCAGCAGGCTGGCAGGCATGACTGGTGGGTGCCCAATCAGAGCACAGCCATGTGGGATGTGCAGAGGGTGCGTGGGCGCATGGGCAGAAGGGGGCGCGGGGTGTGATGGTGTGTATGGAGCGAGTGGGGCAGGCAGCGGGGGGGGGTCGGGGTGCCCCGGGGCACCGGGCATTCAGGGTGGGGTGTGCGGGAGGTGGCAGGGCTCAGGGGGCACGGGGTGGGGTGCCCTGGAGGGGCGGGGGGCGTGTGGCGCTCTGATCAGTTAGGGGGTGAGGGGCGCGCTGTTGGTGTGGGGGGGGTGCGCATGCAGGGTTGGGTTGCGGGGCGCAGCAGGGGTGCGAGGCACCTGGGGGGTGCGGGGGGAGCGTGGGGCACGTGGGAGGTCACGGGGTGCGCTGGGGGGTGCGGAGGAGCTTGCGGGAGGTGCAGGGGGCTAGGGGCACAGGGCACGTGGGGGGTGCACGGGGTGCGCGGGGGGCGCAGGGTGCGCGTTGGGGGAGGGGACACGGGGCTGCTGGGGTGCGGGATGCCAAGGGACTCCGCAGGGTGCTCTGGATGTGCGGGGGGGCAGGGCTTGCGGGGGGGGTTGAGGGGGTCGCGCATGGGGCACGGGACCTGAGGCACTCAGGGGCCAGGACGCGTGGGGGTGAGGCACAGGGGGCATGGGGCAAGGGGCACGCCTGGGCACTCAGGGGCGTGCTCTGGACTATGGCTGCACCCGGGCCGCGTGCGGCGGGGGGAGGGGCGTGCGGGATGGGGGGCGGGAGGCGCCAGGGCTGGGCGCAGGGGGGGACAGGGAGCGCTTCAGGGCCCACAGGGCTCAGGGCGAGGATGCTCCGGGGCGCGGGCGCAGAGCGCGTGGGGTGGGTGGACGGCTAGGAGCGCGGGGCGCTCGGGTGGGCGCGGGGGGGGGGGCCCACCGCAGGACGCTGCGGGAAGCCACGGGTTGCTCTGGACTCGCGGGGGGGGGAGGGCGGGTGATGCGGGGGAGGGGGTCAAGGGTGTCACAGGTCTTGCAGGGGGTGTGGAGCATGCTGAGGTAAGAAGGAGCTTGGGAAGCTGGTGGACGCTGCAGGACACCATGGGGCACTCTGGATGCGTGGTGGGGGTGGGGCGCATGGGGGAAGGGGGGCTCGAGGAGCGCGGGGGTGGGGCCTGGGGGTCTCGGGGCACGCGGGGGGCGTGGGGCACACCTGGGCGCTCGGGGTGCAGGACGCTCAGGGGCGCTTGGAGCACACCTGCTGTGTGTGGGTAGGGAGCGTTGGGTGCGCAGGGGGAGGCGGGGGCGTGGCGCGGGGGGAGGCACGAGGCGTGTGGGGTTGGGGTGCGGGTGTCTCAGGGCGCACAGGGGCGCAGGGGTGCAGGGCACGCCTGAGTGTGGATAGGGAGCTTGTTGCACGCGGGGGGTGGGGCACGCGGGGGGTGGGGCGCGCGGGGGGGGTGTCTCGATGCACACAGGGGTGGGGCGCGTGGGTCTGGGGCGTGCGGTGGCGTGGGAAGCTTCGGTTCCCTAGGGCTTCACCTCTGCATGTGGATAGGGAGCTTGGGGCGCGCTGGGGGGGATGGGTGTGCTGGGGGGGCGGGATGTGCACGGGCGTGGGGCGCAGGGGTTGTGGGGCGCGTGCGGGCCGCCGGGGCGTGTGGGGCTTGGTGCGCACGGGGCGCCCGGGCTGCTGAGGCGCTGGGCCGCACCCAATGCCTGGATTCGGGGTGGGCGGGGTGGGGGGATGTGGTTCGTGGGGGTGTGTGCTTCCCTCTTTTACCCCATCTGTGCTCTCCCTCTTCAAAAAGTTCCTAATTTTCCTTGAATACTTACCCTTTTTTCCCCTTGTTGTTTGTAGTGCCGCTAGGCAGTAGCCATCTTGACCGGAAGTCCCCAAAAATTCTTGATTAGAATATAGGTATCCATATTTTGTTCTTTACATTTTTGTGAAATACTAAAAGAGATTTCCTTGAGATGTATATGAATAATTGGTTTTGTATTATTAATATCAAGTATATTCTACAGAATATAAAGGATACTTGCCTGAAAAGAGTAATGACCCCGTTTTGATTCTATAGAACTCACATAAAGGCAAATGCACAAAGTGGCACATGAATCTAGAGTTAGTTTGCACTGGCAGGAGGTCCTGGTGGGTCCATTCTCTCTCTCTCTCTCTCTCTTTTTTTTACCGCTCTCCTGCTGTCAAATAAATAATTTTCATGTCAGAAATGGGCAGGAGGGATGGCTAAGTGGTTAAGGTGCTTGCCTGCAAAGCCTATGACCTAGGGTTGATTCTCCAGAACCCAGAGAAAACCAGATGCACATGGTGGTGTAGGCATCTGCAGCTTCTAGAGGCCATAGTGCACACATTTCCTCTCTCATTCTCTCTCTGTGTAAGTAAATTTATGTATTTATTTTGTTAATATTCTAAAGGGGAAATGCAAATGTAGAATCATACATAATATAAATTTCAGCAATACTTATGTTATTGCAAGTGGTAAAAGTTTTTGAAATTACCTTTTAAAATTATGAAAAAGATATTAAAATATGAATACATTCTCAAAATTGGAAGGTCACTTTGGAAACACTGAGTTCTTGACATGAAATAGTCATTGAGCTATGGCCTAATGTGTCCCATAGGCCCTGATTGGAAGGGCTGCTGTCCTTGACACATTTCATAAGCACCACGCTGTATCATGTGCACAAACTAGTTTCAATTTCGTTTAAGCTTCACTTACTATAATTTCATTAGTGAACGGAAGCAGTTCAACAGTAACTTGAAACAAAGATGTACTGAGAAACCACAAACAAATAGTCAGGGTCACCTATGAGATCATTCCACACCAGCAAACAAAGACATGTCATGGCAGTACACTGATGATTTTACAAAGGACAGAAAATGCTAAGAAGACATCAAGGTTGGAATAAGAAAACATTTGTGAACTTGATTATGTCTATTCAAGTATTTCTATGAATGGCCATAGAACACCCAAACACCTGAAGTGAGAAATAACAAAGGAATAGATCAAATCAGTTTATGTTCACACAGTGGATTCCATTTTGTTTGCTAAAGAGGAAGGTTTTTTTTTTTTTTTTTACACTTCTGCTATGGCTATATCTGAAATTCCTCTCAATAGTCTCTGAACCTCAACTATGTAATTAACATTAAAATTTTCAATTGTACTCATTTTGCTGTGACCAGAGTTGATAGTGTGTCTCACTGTAAAGCAGACAGAAAATGAATTTGTCCTCTACCTGTTTTTTGTAATATTGGATTTAAAATAAACCATGAGAGGTATAGGGGCAAACTAGGATGTGGGTTGGTACTAGATGACAGGCAGAAGATCCCAACATTTTATTAGCACATGCAAAAGTGGGTACAGCAGTGTGAGGCTATTGGGTGGCTGCTACGTCCACGGCGACCTCGCCTGTGTAGCAAGCAGAGATGCTTCTGTACTGGATGAGAGCTAAGGACAGAGGGCCAGCACTCCTCGGAGGGATGCCCCCGGTGACCCCTTGGCAGTCGGTTACTGTAAAGGTTCCTGCTGCCCATGAAGTCACGACGACCTAATTGCTGGTGCCAATGAGCTGTGTTCTGCGCTCTGTTTCTTTCCTGCTCCCTTCTAGTTGTTTGTCAAAGAACAGCTAGTTTCTACGCTACGCTTACTATTAATCATGCACGCAATCAGAGTACAAGAAACAATTTGAGTATTGAATGTGCCCCTCCTATGATTAGGGCAATGGAGGAAATGTATAACTCTACTAGGAATAAAAAATTAACTCTAAAACAGTTTTTAGATGGTGTAGAGTAGAAACAGCTTATGATGTTTGAGAACGATACTGAGCCTGAGAATATGAAAGTAGAAATGTTGATCGGTAGTGTTCATAAGAAGCATGACAGTTCTACAGAAAAGGAGTTACAAAACTTAGGCATTCCCACCAGGAAACTTCCTGGGGGATATGTTCAGTACTTGATCAAGGGCAGATAGTGGACTCCTAGAGCTGGAATCTACTTAGTCCCACTCCCCTATGAGGGAGGATATGATGAATTCGGTAATAGATGAATGAATTATGAAGAAAAAAGGAGGCTATGTCATTCTCTTCCATTTATGGGAACGCTTAGCAAGAAAACGTAAGCCTTGGTGTTTATACAGTCCTTTGGGTATAAGAAATAAGTAACCTGTTATTCACCTTACACCTTTTACCCTAGTTTCTGTTCGTATAATGTTGTGGTCAATGGTGCGAGAAATGCTTCTCAGAAAATGGGTACATTCCTGCCTGATAAATATTACATGTATGCTTACAATAGAACAATACTTAAGATTGTTTAGATTAATGATTTCTGAGATCACTTGTTGGCTTGCTAAGTTTCCCTGTTCAATTTGTATAAAATCTTCATGAAACCTTCACTAAATTGCAGCAGCATATTCTACCTAGAGTGTGTCTGTCTGTCATTTCCTCGCCAAATCCCGAGTTCTCCTTGAGCCTTCGCCCTTGTTCTCCCTCGGTCCTGATCTCCCCGAGAGTCAGTCCGCGGCAGGTGGCATTGAAGAAATGAATGTATTTTGTTCTTTTATGGGGGCCCTAAGTATCTAGCATTTAGAGACATAGGCTATGTTATTTTTTTTCTTTTTTCATTTGCTTGATACCAGGTCTTTGAAAAGTGCAAGTACCTAGTAGGTCCCTCATACATCACAAGCCCCTCACTATGGAGTAACACATAGTCTTCTATTTCATGTTACAGTCAGGACCTTCACCCAGCTGTATATATTGAGAGGGCCCTGGGCACTGAGATCATATTATCTACATCATTCATGCACAGCCACTAGTGCCATAGTAAGCTCATCTTCCCGTATAACCTGTGCTTAAGTCTCAAGCAGCCCCAGTGTTAATCCCCAGGGAACCACAGCATCCCACAGAGCTCTGAGTACTTCCACCAGCCTTGTTTCTAAAATTCCAGTAACATTCCCCCAAACACAGTTCACATTCACAATTTAATATTTATTCAAGGCCATGTAATCTTTCCCAAGCACCAGTGTGATGATAGCTCTCCTCCCAGTTCTCTCTTCCACTGGCATCACTTCACAAACCCAGTACCAGACTCAGAAATTAAAATATATGGCCTCATTACCACTTTTAGTTCAAGAAAACTTCAGGACTCTACTTATATCCCAATGCCCAATGCAGCTGCATACAATTGCCAGTGTCAAACATTCACACATAAATCCATCACAATCCTATGAGTATTGCAGCAACTTATATTGTCCCTATACAATCACCTAGCAACTGCTATGACCAACAGAAGTACAACACCATCCAGTATCAATCTGGAACATGATACAAAACTGATATAATCCAAGGCTAATCCTAATTGAGGTCATGTCCCAGCCTGGAACCACTCATCTCAGCATCAGCATTCAGATACCTATAAAATTATTGGCTCTGCCCTCTGATCCTTGATATCATCCTTCAGTACAATAAGCTTCATTCAAATACACATTAAGGACCACGGCTTTCCATCCCACCCTTAATATTCCACACATACACCTGCCACCACACTGGTATAATTTCGTAATAATGCCATGCCCCTGACCTGCACAATCATCCCTTTCTTCTCTGAACCTCCCCCCACCCCAACAGCTAATTTCTCTAAGCCTCTGGTGCCCCTTGAACGTAGAGTGAAGTACTAATCACTCATCCACCTGTGCACTGTGTTATCATACTCTAATACTAACTGGAGTTCCCAGCATTCATTTGAACATCAAACTTCCAAGTTGTAGCTTTTCCACACCAGCACCAACTTCAGACTTTGATATCATTGCTATAGTCATTTTATAACCAGATCCTCAACTCCCAGAATTGACCCCAGAGCTTGGTTTCCCCTGTAACATAAAACAGAAGATGTATGTACCAGAGTTTGTCCATGTTCCCTAGACCATGTCAAAGTTAGTAATATCTGGTATGCATATCAATAAGACTCATCTTTTCTAAGCAATGGCATGGATTGTGGAAGTCATTTTGAGAAGACTCAGGTAATAAAATGACATAGAAATTGCAGTGTATACCTACTCCATTGTCCATTTTGGAACTCAGAACACATGAGTGAGGAAGTATTATGGTCCTTGACATTTCATGTGTGTTTTTTAATGCAGATCAAATTAAGCTTTCATGTCCTCACATCCCCTTCTTCACACTAAATTAATTTTGGAATTAATGCAAGTTAAAGCAGCCACCAACATCATAATACAAAAAAAGGATGTATTGACAGAACATGAAGCACACCATGACCAATTGGATTGTTCCACATCTTCCACAAATGGGCCTTAACTGCATCCTCCTACCCATATTTGCTACATAAAGAGAGCTGCACTGCGCTTCCTCAGAAGAGTGGAGACAGGCACCAGGAGAATGAACATTCTACTGCTGGCTGCAGCTCTCAGCTGTCTGGTTTGTGCTCAACAGCAACCCTTGAAGGTACCATGTCTAACATGAGCTATAGGCGTAGAGCTGATGATGGCTCTGGGTGGGCCACTCTTCTACATGGGCCTCAGTGTCATTAGATAAGGTCATTGTTTCACTTGAGTGTCTTTTATTAAAGCCATCCTGTCTCAGTACTTTTAGTATTTACTAGTTTATATTTACCTTGCTGTGAGGATGGTGAGCAGTATATTCTTATTAAGTGTGTGTTACCCCTTTGTCATTCTTCCTCTGACAATTCCCTATGTGGTTCTCTGCTCCACTTTTTCAGTGGTTAGTTTGATGCTTTATTGTTTAGATTTCAAGTTCTTTAATATGCTAGATATTAGGCTTCTGTCAATGGGATAGCTGGCAAAGACTTTCTCCTCTTTAGTGGGGAATCTCTTCACTTTGGTTGTGGTATGTTTGTCTGTGCAAAAGTTTTGCAGCTTAATGAGATCCCATTGACTGACTGAATGCTTAATATCCTTGGCTACTGGAGTTTTGTTCAGTAAGTCTTTTCCCACTCCTATATCATGCAAAGTGCTTCCTATTATTTCTTTGAGTTATTGAAAAAATTTCATGTCTTATATTGAGGTCTCTAATCCATTTGGACATGAGTTTTCTCCATGGCAAAATGAGTGGGTCTAATTTCATTTTTCTACATATCATCATCCAATTTGTCCAACACCAGTTGTTGAAGATGCTGTCTTTTCTTCAGTCTACATTATTGGCACCTTTGTCAAAGATCAGGCAGCTGTAGTTGCTTGCCCTAAAGTCTGAGTCTTAAAATTTGTTCCATTGACCTATGTTTAATTTTTATTCCAGTACCATGCTGTTTTTTGTCACTATGGCTTTGTAATATAGCTTTAGATCAGGTATGGTGGTACCACCAGAAGTGCTTCTTTTACTGACGCATATGTGTATATCTTAGGCCTTTTGTCATTCCATATAAATTTTGCTATCATTTTTTTCAGTGTCTGTGAATAATGATGGTATTATTTTACTGCTATTTATTAAACCTCTACATTGATTTTGGTAGAATTGTCATTTTCACAATCTTAATTCTACCTATTCAGAAGCATGGGAGGCACATCCATCTTATCAAGCCCTGCTGTATTTTTTTTTTTGAGTGTGTTTATGTTTTCATTATAGGTGTCTTTCACATTCTTGGTTATTGTTATTCTAAAGGATTTCATTTTTTTTGCTATTGAAAATGGGACAGCATCCCTAATTTATTTCTATGAATACTTGTCCTTTTCATACAGAAATAATACTGATTTTTGTGCATTAATTTTGTTTTGTTTAGTGCCAGTTAGCTGAAGGAATGTCTCAACTTTAGAAGTTTGGGGATGGAGACTTTTTGGTCACTTATATAAAAGATCATGTCATCTGCAAATAGGGCTAACTTGACTTCTTCCCTTCCAATTTGAATCCCTTTTCATAACTTCCTCCTTTCTTATTGCTTGGGCAAGTAATTCCAGTACTATGTTGAAGAGCAGAAGTGAGAGTGGACACCCCTGTGTTCTTCCTGATCTCAGTGGGAACTCCTTGAGTTTTTCCCCACTAAGAATAATTTGAGCTTTAGGAGCTTTTTATATAGCCTTTATTGTGTTGAGATATAAACCCTCCATGCCTATTCTTTCCAGTGTTGTGGTCAAGAAGTGGTGTTGTATTTTGTCAAAGGCCTTCCCTGCATCAATCAAGATGATCATATGATTTTTATGGTTCAGTTTATTTATGTGGCAAATTATGTTGACTGATTTATGTATGTTTAGCCAGCCGTACATCCCTGGTGTGAAGCCTACCTTATCAAAGTTGATAAGGCTTTTGATGCATTATTAAGTTATTCAAATCTAGAAATTTTACAATTTCTATTTTGATTTCTTCCATGATCCATTCATTGTTTAAAAGTGTATTTTTTTGTCTCTAGGACTTGGTGGAATTCTTCATGCATCTCTTGCTGTTGATTCCTTGCTTAAATGCATTGTGATCTGTCATCATGCAGGAAGTTACTTCAATTTTCCTATGAAAGCATGCTTCATGGCATAAAGTATGGTCAAGTTTTTGAAGGTTCCATGGGCTGCTTAGAAGAATGTATATTCTGGATGATTGGGTGGATATTTCTGTAGGTGTCTATTAGGTCTAGTTGATCTATGATGCTGTTGCTGTTGAGCTATACTTAGTTCACTGCTGATATTCTCCTTGGATTATCTATTGGTGATAGTGGAGTATTGGTCTCTGACTATGATGGTGTTAGTGTTTATTTCTCTTTTCTTGTCATGTAGATTTTGTTTGATAAACTGTGGTGCATCTGGTTTGGCATATATATATATGATTTTGATGTGCTCCTGTTGGATCATTCTCTTGATGAGTAAGAAATGGCCTTCATTGTACTCTTGGATCACTTTTATTTAGAAGTTTACTTCTCAGATATTAATATAGCAACACCTGCTTCTTGTTTATTTATTCATGTAGTTGGAATATTCAAGATTTTACCATAAGGTGGTGTCTATATTTAGTGGTGATGTGGGTTTCTTGGACAGAAGATAGAAAGGTTCAGTTTTTTTTTTTTTTAATACATCCTGATAACCTGTGTCTTTTTGGGGTGAGTTAAGAGCACTACTATTTAAGGTTATTGCTGTGAGGTTTGAATTAATCCCTGCCATGGTAAGGAGTTTTGTGGGGCTCGGTGCTTCCTTGTGTTATGTACTGTCTTGAGAATGTTTTATTTTGGCTATTGTAATTTTCTTTTTGCTGGCCTCTGAGATTTTTATTTAAGTTAGTTTTCTATTCACCAAATACATGCAGTTTGGTACCATTGTTAGGCTCATCCATGACCTACCCCATCCCTATTGGCCCCTCCTTGTTGAGGTATATGGGTCATGCCTTGTGGAGTTAGCCCACAGTTATATGATAAATGTCTCTGCATATCCTGACCCAACATTTGTCTCTGACATTCTATCCTCCCCCTCTTCCGAAAAATTTCCCTGAGCCATGGTGGGTTAATTTTTGGTCTGCTTCAGTAATGAGGTGTTGGGGGCCTCTGAGGCTCTGGCTCTCTGATTTGGTAGGAGTTGACTTTTCTCTGTGTTGGTCTGCTTCACCCTTTTGCTGCTATCCGGTTATCAGGAAAACAGCACCCTTGCTTGTTTCACTAATTTTCCTTAGTTTCAGCCAGAACCCTTTTGGGGTATGATGGGGTGGGTCTCTCCTTAGGATCTGCATCTATCTGAAAAGGAGTATCAGATTCGCCAATGGAGAGTAAGTTAGCACCAAGACAAATGAGATAACCCTTACTTTTTTTTAGAGGGTTTAATAGGTGTAGGCCCTCTTGTACCCCATGATTGATGGTAGCTTGATATTGGAAAGTAGGCTTATGTTTGGATATGGTTCTGACTTGTTTCCCAGCTCCAGCTGTGGTTCCCATACAACTGAGGGGATTAGTTAGCCAAATCAAGAGCAGTTGATTCTCCACCATGGCTGTGTGCCACTATTGAACTTGCGTGGGCCTCACAACCGGTTATTTGTTGCTAAGTAGGTTAGACCATGAGTTGCTTGGAGAGATATTGGTTATTTCCCCCAGTTGCCCATTAGCACCTTTTGGCACTAGACTCGCTGGCTGGGGACTGACTATCTCCTGGCTTCCAGCCATGCTGTTCAATTTTATGAGTCCGCTGCCTATGGTGTCTTCATAAATATGGTCTTACCACTAATCTTTGGTGGGTCATCTAGTACTATGACAGAAATATGTCACTCTTTTAATAAACCTTTTAAGTTTCTCTGATCAAAAGCTCATTGTGGATAATACTGTGAGTCACAGGTCAGTGCCCAGTAAGAAAATGAGGAAGAATATAACTAATATACAAGAGGTAAGGTGGAGAGAGAGAGAGGAGAGAGAGGGAGGGATGATGTAGAAGGTTTAGGTTAGATTGATCCTCCCTGCTCCAGTGTCTTGTGGGTCAGGTGTTTCCTGTAAGGGCCTGGTGAAGGTTCAGCCAATTTGTCTACCTTTTAGGAAGTAGAATTTTATGGTACCATTGCCATTTGGGTCTATATTACTGCTTCACATCCCTTCTATGCCCTCCCCTCCATTCCTGTCCATCCTAGTGTCTAGTCCATGAGGCGATTGCTGGGTATGTAAGGTATCTTGGGTAGATTCAGGTTAGGTGATGTAGATGAGTGAGAGTATGTGGCTTTTTTTTTTTTTCTGTGATTGGGTAAGTTCACTGAGAATGATCTGTTCCTGGTTCACCCATTTTTCCTCAAATTTCATTGTGTCATTTTTTTCTTACTGCTGTGTAGAATTCCATTGTGTAGGTACACCACATCTTAGTTATCCATTCTTCTAGTGATGGACATCTGGGTTGATTCCAGCTCTTAGCTCTTATGAATTGAGCTGCTACAAACATGGTTGAGCAAATCTCTCTGGCTTGTGGTTTGAAGGTTTTAGTGTAGATGCCCAGTAAGGGTATAACAAGGTCTGTTGGTATCTCTATAGTCAGCTTTTTCAGGTGTCTCCATATTGCTTTCCAAAGGTTTTTGATTGTCCTGTGTGGAATATTCCCTCATGTATTCTCTGTAGGTTTGGCTTTTTGTTCATATAATCGTAGAGTAGACTTTTTTCATGGAAAATTTTTCTTTCAGCACCTATCCTGAGGGATACTTTTGCTGGGGAGGGTACCTTTGTTTTGAAGCCATAGTTTTTCAGACTCTTAAGTGTTCCATTCCAGGCCCTTCTACCTTTCAGGGATTCCATTCATGAATCTCATGTTATTCTACTGAGGTTGCCTTTGTATGTCCTAAACTGCTTTTCTCTCATTACTTTTAACACTCCCTTTGTTTTCATTGTTAAGAGTTTTAACGATGATGTCTCTTAGAGACTTTGTACTTTGGTCCTACCTTCTTGGTGTTCTGTGGGCTTCTTGTGCCTGGATGCATGTCTGTTTTGTAAGATTCAGAAATTTTCATCAAAACAATTGTTGGGGTTGTTTTGTATGCCTCTAGCCCAATATACCCATGATCTGATGTTTGGTTGTTTTAGGGTGTATCACAGTTCCCTCATATTCTGTTCAGTTGGCGTTTGAAGTTAGCAAAGTTTTTTTGCCTCCCAATCAATTTCTTCTACTTTATTTTCCAGGTCAGAAGTTCTGTCTTCCACATGAGTAACTGTGTTGGTGACTGGTTCTAGAGAAGTTTTAATAAACTTTATTTGAATTTTTGTTTTGTGTTGTGTTATTTTTATTATGCTCATCTCTCTTTTTTCTTTTTTTTAAGGCATGGTCTTGCTGTTGCTCAGGCTGACCTGGAATTCACTGTGTAGTCTCAGGGTGACCTTGAACTCTTGGTGATGCTCCTACCTCTGCCTCCAGAATTATCAAAGGCATGCACCACCACGCTCAGCTTTCATCTCTTTTTTGAGATATGATTTCAATTCATCATCTGATTTTCTTGATGCTTCCTGTAATTCATTCTTGCAGTTGATCAAGACTTCATTAAGCTTAATAAACTGGTTGTTAAGATCTTCCAATTCTTGACTTACCTTCAAATTATTCATATCTTTTTTGAGTCTTCTAATGTTTTCTTCAACCTAGTTAAGCCTACTGCCAAAGGCTAAAGACTCTAGGTGACAATTTAGTTCACTTTCATTGATACAATTGCTGGTTCTTTAGTAGTTTGCATCAAGTTCAGTGATTTCTTATCAAGGTCTCATTGGTTGTTGTGTTTTACTTTGAGGATACATTTCTGATGACTTCTCTATGATTTCATTGCATGCTTCTGTAGTAAGACTAAGCATCCTTGGTGATCTCTCACTTTTCTGGCTTTCCTTGACTTTTTGCATTGTTGCCTACCTATTTTAGAAAGACTGTTTTACTGAGGAAGAAGCAAGTTCTTGACTTTTGGCCCATTTACCCTCTGACTCGGGTGAACAGGGATGTGGGTACCAAGTGGTCAGTCAAGATACCAGAGCAAAAGGCCTGATTCCAAATCTCACACAGGGGCCAGAGGAATAGGAGGAGCAAGGGAAAATGGAACTGGCCTATGTGTGCTGTGTACGCCAGGACATGGACAAGTGCAGGCAACACAGACTGGGGAGGTAGAAGGAGACCAGATAGCAGTATCTGGCCTAATCAGTCCAGACCACCTCACCCACCAACACACTTTCCATGCAAAGAATGCATTGTTTGCCAAAACCTCAATACTAGCTGCCATGTCTATCAGAAGTACTATGAAAAGGCTTAGTTCCACACAAAATAACTATTATTTTAATGTGAGACAGGTAAGTATGAGCTTATTTACTTACAACATATTAAGTATGATTGAAATTAGTAAGACAATCCAGGAAAACACATCTTTCCTGAGCTGGTACAATATACTGGCATGGTTGTGCATATATAGAAACTCTGGTAGAACTTATGTTATATCCCCAAATCAGCCTATCATGTTAAATAACTGGAAAAAAAGATAATTTTTCTATTGTCTGTTATGGGTAAGGGCACACCTTCTCATTCAGCAAGGACAACTAGAGAGTATTAGAGTGAGGCAAGGTAAAGGACACTCAGAACCTATGGTTGGAGCAGGAGCATATTAAATATAGAATAGGAGAAACTAAGTACTATGACCCATATTTTTACCTAACCCAGACAAAAATATTGTTTTTCTCAGGCACATATGTAAATCTCTTCACATTTTAATATGTATCTGAGACCACAATGTTCTTTTAAATCAGTTATTTGGGACAGTACAATGATGATATTGTTTTGATTGCAGCAGTGTGTAAGTACTGAATTAAATATTTTGTAAATGAAAATAATGTTTTCTTTGCCCCAAGATTAATGTGTTTATGCATATTTTTTTCTCTTTGTAACTGGTGTAGAATAGAATTCACTCATTTGTTTACAGGCATCACAATCACTGGTTGAAGGTTCTGCACTTCTGTATTTACCTAGGTATACCTAAGTGCAAATACCTATATACATACATGTGTACACATCCTCTATGGGGGCTAGGAAAGTCTACCATGGCAGCCACACCCATTATGCCTGAAAAAGTCACTATTATATGAGACAAACTTCATGAGCAGAGGGGCAGTGCGAAAAATTTGATTTGATCACCTAAAATGAAAAATTAGTTTAAGCTGTCACTGTCCCTACAAGACATATCCGACAGGTTGATTCTCAGCCTTGTGATATTAGGTGGACCTCTAAGGTATAGGGGTTATACAGTTTCTAACAAGATTTGTTTTTCTTTTTTGTAACCATTTAAGATATGGCAGAGAAAATATACTTACTGAATAATAAACATCACTTCAACATTATTTTAATTTTTGAGTCATGAACACTAGGGAATGGATTCCAAAACCAAACGTGTCAGCGCTTTGACGTCACCCCGCAGCCAGGGAGCCCCGCCCCTCGAGGTAGAGTCCACCGGAGCAAACATGGCCGGCGCCTCTCTCTGGGCGCACGCTTGTGACGTCACGAGTCGCCACGTCTCCCTGCCCCCGCGCCCGGAGTGGATGGGAAGTCCGCTCAGTCTTTGGGCCTTGGGCTCGGTGACCGTGGGCTGGCCG
The DNA here is from genome assembly GCF_020740685.1 of Jaculus jaculus. Lineage (NCBI taxonomy): Eukaryota > Metazoa > Chordata > Mammalia > Rodentia > Dipodidae > Jaculus > Jaculus jaculus. The sequence goes on from NW_025423387.1 coordinate 2,955,694, forward strand.
GTGGTGTCTCTGCCTTCCCCGGTGTCCTGGAGGAAGCATGCGATGACAAGATGTGAGCCACTCACACGTTGCAGAGCCCGCCTCACACAGGCCTTCAGCGCCTGCATAGACGCGGCGCTGTCCAGGGTCTCCCTGGCTGTGGTCACCGTGAGCGCCCCTTTCAGCGGCAGGCAGGAGGGACGTCCGCGTCCATATTTGGTAAACCTTCACAGTTCTTGTCTCTCTAAGCATCATATTCCTTCCCTGACTCTTTCATGATGGAGGCTGGAGGGATCCCACCCTTCAAAACAAAGCTTGCAGTGGCCTTGGTTTTAAGGACAGGTTTTTCTCTCACTAAGGAAACAAAATAAGAACATACAGTGATTTTTTTTCTTTTTCCCTTAAGGGAAACAGAAAATCTGAACGGAGAACTTTGAACTGTACCTGCGTGGAAATTGCCTCTATGTGTAGTCCTCAACACATATAGGTAAGTCTCCTTCATGGGATAACTAAGGAATAGATTTTATATTTAATAGAAGTTATCTCCCACAGCAGCTGACCTTCCAAAGGAAAAACAGTTCCTAGTGCCTCATTTCTCAAAATTCTTCCGCCATATTTAGTGAAGAGATGACAAACTAGATCCCAGAAACATGACAGAAATGCACACTTTGGACGTTCAACCTTGAGGTGTCCTTATATCTGTGTGACACCCTTCAGAACAGCGTCTTCCTAAAAGCTGATAATACAAGAATCCAAGGCCACCTGCAGGAGAATATCTCTTTAAGGGCATGCTCAGGTATAGTTATGCATTGTATAAGTTCATGAAGCACTGATATAACTCCTGCTGCAGTGCTAAGGTCTAAATATTTGTATACCTGCAATTCATCTGTTAGAATCCCAATATCCATGCTCAAGAGATGGCTTAGTAATAAGATGCTTGCCAGCAAAGCCTACACATGCAAGTTTGAATAGGCAGTACTCACTCAAGCCAGGTGCGCAAGGTGGTGCATGTGTCTGGAGTTCATGTGCAGCGACTATAATACCTGGCATGCCCATTCATACTTTCTCTCTCACTTAAATTAAAAAAAATTAAAAGCTACAAGGTACAGTGCAAGCTTCCAAGAGATAAAGTCATGAGCAGAGAGCCCATCTAATTGGATAGAAAGCCTAAGAGCCTTCTTGCTATTGCATAGCAATAAGGATGAATTGACAAGATGGCCAGATACAACTTGGATGAGACCAGATTTTGGTTGTCCATCCTCCTGCTATGTGAGAAATATATCTTATTTTTGAGCAGCCTGATTCAACTAATAAAAGTGAGTGGTCTGGCTTAAAGTGTTAAGACATCAAATGCTGAAAGCAAAACTAGATGCTGCAATTTAGAGTATGAGTGATGATACTGGCACAGCAATTATTTCTCACTTTCAACTGGATCAGTGCCTGGCTTGTGATGTGTACTAACATTTTCTAGACTTAGCACACACTCTTATCTCTGTTGGTCATGTCATCCTGGCCTGTGCAGTACACTCCCTATCTCTCGTGCTACTAATCACTCACGCTTGTCATTTTCATTTAAAGTTTTGCATAATTAATCATAATGAACTGTTCATATTGGATGCTCACATTTTAATTTCAGGGGAACGTGTGTGCATGGTGGGAGCCCACGATGCTGCCATTTCCACAAGTTCATCCAGATGACTTTGCCTATCTGCATACTCTCTGTTCCCAGTTTAAGAATTCTTGTGTCCTGTGACCACTCTGTGGTTCAAGAAGCTTTGACAGGTGTAGGGTAGAATTCAGCATGGGAAACCACAGTTGCAACCCATCTAGATGTCCTCCCATGAATGGTCATCTCGCAGGACAAATTGGGAGAACAGGTGAATGCCACCACACAAAGGGAGCCAGCCTGAAAGTAAAGACATCTTAGAGGGAAACAGCCAAGGAAGAGGAGAGAGAAGAAAGCCTTGATGTTGTGGTTACTGTGCAGCCTGTGTATGCATATGAAAAAATATAGGGAGAAGACAAGCAGATGGTCAAAGAGTTACTTCCCATGAGTTTTTGTATCTGTGCATTAGAACTCTTTACAGACAGTGTTTGCACTGGATGATTTACATGACATAAGCCAAGCAGGTGTGCTTTAAATATATATGACTTGGATTTACAAATAATTAGGTATATTTTTACTTCCCTGCACAGAACAGCTGCTCGCTGAATACGGCTTGTCTGGGCCAGCAGAGAGTTAAACAAGGACATGAGAGGAAATTAACCTGTGTGATGTAAGGCAAACAAACACAAGAAGGAGGCCATGCTAGATGTTTGTCAAGGCCTCAGAGTCTTTGATTTTTTACACAGTGGTTATATATGGGGAAAAGTGGGGAGGGGAATAAGCTGGCTGACTTTATTTATGGCTTTGGAATTGTCAGAAAACCTAGAGGGGATGTAATTAGCTGTTCATCTAATCTTGCCTCAATGGCTTAACATCCTGACCATAAACTGGCCTTTTGCAAAAGATAAGATTCTGTAAGCAGTCTCCTGACTGACGTTCCAGAAGTACCTAACAGAAAGCTGGATGGACTAGCTTTCTGAGTAATGAGTCAGCTTATGAGCAGGCCCAGGTAAAATGGAGAGGCCTTTGCTCTATGGCTCCTGACACGGCAGCTCCTGGTTCCATATTCGCAAAGATGTAAGTAGTCCTTGCAGTCCTTCAAGTAATTTCCTCACAGTTCAGCGCATTATTGGGGTTATAATGTCAATGTCAAACAAATAATATTGTCAGTGATAAACAGATGAAGTGCTTCACATCCTTATGCTCCACAGAGTTTGCCAACATACTTTATGCTAACTTGATATGTAGGAATTGCATCATGACTAGTAGTCTTGTTGTAATTAAAAAAATGCTAAAATATCCACTTTTTAGCCACCTCATTTCAGAGAAAGGGTAAACAATGATCTTGGATTCCAGTTGTCCTCTGTATCCATGGGAGACAGGCTCTCAATCATCACCTGTACTAAAGTCTATTAACATCATTGAATGAAGTTGGTCAACATTCTATACCTGTGTATTACACATCCATGGATGCAAACTACTTTGTGTTGAAAGTCTCTTTTTACATTGCTTTTCTATGTCATCTTTGATGTGATTGCCTAAGAGATACACTGTAATATTTGTATAGCAGTTGCATTGTATTTAAGTTTTAATAGTCACCTACTATCATTTAAATTATATGGTAGACTGCACTTACATTATATATAAATGGCATGTGGTTTTATAGAAGAGGTCTTAGAATTTACTCATTTTGGTATTCCTAAAAGTCCTAGGTGTCATGATCGTTGGTTGTGAATACTATGATACTCTGGGAATCTGTGTATGGTGTGTTTGTTTTATTGTAAAGTGCCTTGCTTGTCTAAATAACTGTTAGTACCTGTATTGCACTATTAGTCATTACTAAACCTTGTGTCTACCCACTGTACTCCAGTTTTTTACACATCATGTCATATAACTTTTACAAACATGATATATGTATTAGAGATATATAAAACACAGGTTAAAAGTTGGAGTTAAAATAATATTCCTATCTCCTTACACAGGCAAGTATTGGAGGTTAAGGTCTTCTTGCTTCCAAAGGCTGTACACACACCTACCTTGTATACATATTTTTCCACAACTGGATGAGTGAATTATGTCTCTTATATATGTAAAGCAATGTGTCCATGAGCTACTGGGAGTCCCAGTGTTATTCTTCATCTCATTCTTTATCTAGTGTCGTGGTTGAATGTGACAGGTCCCCCCATGCTCCTGTGTTTGAACTCTAGGTTCTCAGCTGGTGGCCCTTTCTGGGAAGGTTGTGGAACCTTTAGGAGGGGAGCCCTACTGGAAGAGGTGTGTCACTGGAGGTGTGTCTTGAGGTTTCTTGCCCAGCCTCACTTTTATGACTGAATGCAGTGTGATCAGCCTGCCTATCACACATGTTGCCATGACATTCCTGCTATGATGGACTATATCCTTGAAATTATAAGCCATAATAAACCCTGTGTCCTTTAAGCTCCACTGGTCAGGTGTTTGGCCACAGCACCGAGTAAAGTAAGTAATACTTTTAGTTAGAATTTGTCATTGGTATTTGGAATTTTGCCATTTTACTAAAAATGGCCTTAGGAAGTTTGGTGTGTGAATTTATTATGCCTAGCATTTAACGAACTTGTTAATGATTTGAAAAGAAGAACCATTGCCTAGCAATTAATTAAAGCTGGCTTTCATCTTGGATCAATCCCCACCATAATTCCTTTTGATGACTCCTTTCCTGGAATCACTGTGCTCAAGCAGGTTATGATAAAACAATGTCCTTTAGGCACAATACCATAAAAAAGAAAATCTAATTATTGACCAAAGTCTTAAGTCAAATAAATCAAGTATTCTAATCATTTGTCTTTATGAACTTGACTAAATAAACTTTTTTTTGTGTCTAATGTATGAAGAGAAACAGACTAGGAATTAGAAGATATGTATAAAAACCAGGAAAATATATTCTACCTTTAGCTGGCTTACTGTCTTTAGATACTAGAATGCCTTTTTCACATTTTCTATCCCATTAAGCCATACTTACTTTTTTATTTTGAATAGTACCTTTATTTCTTTTATTTTTACTAGATTTACCATAAGACTATAATATTACATGAACAATTAAGTGTGAGATATGCTTCCAAAGTTAAGTGCCACCAAAACCCCAAGAATATCTTGAGTTTAATTCAATTTCATCTCAAGAGCTATACTATTTCTGTAAGAGAAAAAAATATATATATATATATATATATATATATATTATCCCTAAACCCAACTCTTATTCTTCTGTGGGGGTTATAATACTCACTATGGGGGCTCTGAAGGCCTCAGTCAGTCACTATTGCATAGCAGGTAAGGGACCAGGGGAATGATTGTGCCTTACTTACTCTGCTGGGCCATTACCTACAGTTTTAGAATGCATTCAACTACCTTGTACCTATCCACAGCCCTTATCTGGGATGCTTTGCACAAATAGTTGTTATAGCCCATACCACTTTTCATTTTCATTAGAGATTTGATTGCCACCATGCACTAGGTTCATGTGCTATTTGGAGCAGAAAGTGTGCTTTACAGATATTTTATGTATTTGTTTATTAGATAGAAAGAGAGGAAGAGACTTGGGGTTGAATGTTCTTACCAGGGCCTCCTGCCACTGCTAATGTGTGTGTGTGTGTGTGTGTGTGTGTGTGTGTGTGTGTGTGTTTATAAGTGTATTCCATCACATCCAGATTTTTAAGAAATTTAAAAAATATACTTGAGATAGAGAAAGAGGAAGGTACACAGAGCAAACGAGTGAGTGTGGGCACACCAGGGTGCCCAGGGCCTCCTGCCACTATAAACAAAGCCCAGGTGTATATGCCATTTTATGAATCTGGCTTTATGTGGTACTGATGTTTTGAACCAAGAGTTTTAACTGCTGAGCAATCTTCGATGTTGGGGATCCAAACTGAGGTCCTCCAGCTTGCGCAGCAAACACTATCCTCTGAGCAATGTTCATGGTCCTTCATGTCTATTTCTTAGTACTACAAGTCAAGTATCCCCATCCCAAATGTTCAGAACAAGACTTATTTCAGATTTCAGAACTTGTCATGTTTTTGAACATTTGCCATTATGTAATGAAAAGCCTTTTGGATAAGACTCACATCTAAGCTAAAAACTCATTTGTCTTTCATATGTACCTTATTCACATAGTCAAGGATCATGATTTCTTTCATTCTGTTTTTATTTAATTTTGGTCACAAGGTATTATGCATCCCAGGCTGGCCTTGGGCTTCCTATTTTGCCTAATATGACCTTGAATCTCTGGTCTTCCTGTTTCTACCTCCCATGTACTGCTGTTAAATGTGTATATGACCTCATTTGGAATGAAAAGGCAGTGCTTAAAATCAACTCCAAAGCTTTGTGAATATTCAGCAAACACTCTACCAACTTACTAACACCCAGAGTCCTGAATTTCACGTTATGCAAGATTGTATAATTAGGGACATGAATCAAAATTATGTGACATGCAATTTTCTCCTTCTGATGTCATATGCATGCTTCAAAGCTTTGAATTTTGGAACATGTCAGATTTTGGATATTTTGACTAGAAATGCTCTTGTGAACATTTGGCTTCATGGCTATGTTCCAAGAAGGTGGTTCTTGTCAAATGGGAAGATACGATATCTTGGAGCTGATGGTGCCCATTCTTGTTTCTATTTGCCAAGAGACATGGGTCCCAGGTAGTTTCTTGTCCACAGAGCATCTCTGACCTATACTAAAGAGGTAAAGAGAAAAAGTGGACACAGATTCTCAGGTATCTTTTCAAGTGGATATGCATGTGCCATTGGACTACACCTATGATGCATTTGTTCAAAGATGCAATCAGTACAAATTTCATGATTATGATGGAAAGGCAGCTGCACATAAGAATCCTTTTCTCACTGGTTTCTACTATTCCAGACCTAGGTATTGAAGCCAGGTCCTTGAGGGTGGTAGGTAAGGGCTCCACAACTATGCTACCAACCCAGCTTTGAATGCAGTCCTTTCCAGCTAAATTGCCCAGGAGGCTGTCCTGTTAAGGAATATTCATTCATATGCCACATAGACGCATAACCAGAGAGGGCCTGAGGCAGCATGAGTTGGATCACCAGCACTCATGTAAAAGCTGTGTGTCACCACCACACCTCACTGTATTCCCAGTCCTGTGGGGGCAAAGACCAGAAAACTGCTGGGCATCACTAGTCAGCCAGTCCTAACAGAGTGACAACTCCAGCTTCAGTGAGAAACTCTGTCAGGGGAAAAGTGCAGGGGTGATTAAAGGAGGACACCTGACATTCTCCCCTGACTTCCACATGAGACTGTACCGGGTGCATGCATCTGTGCACACACACACATATACACACACATGCCACTACATATTTTACATACATATGTGCAGAAAAGGGGGGGAGGTTATGGCTGCACACATCTGTGACCCCACCACTGAGGTGGTGGGAGACAGGATTGCTGGAGCTCACTGTCAGCCGATCTAACTGATAAACAGGGAGCTCCAGATTCAGTGAGATTCTACCTCAGGATAACAAGGCAGGAGAGTGATGAAGGAGGACACCTGACATCTTCCTCTGGCCTCGGTATGCCTGTGCCACACATGTGCACACATGTAAAAACACCATGAACACACACATATACACACACTTGTGTGCACATACACACATTCACACCAAAAAGAGAGTACTAAGGCCCTTTCCCCAGATGGTTTAACAGTAAGGAAAGAGAGCCAGGAACAAAGCTGTGGCTCAAATCAGAGTCCAAAGCCTGCAGTCTGAATCATTTTACTAGCAAATAATATGCACACAAGTAGGTTTATCATACTTTGTATGTGGAAACCATTACCATGATGATGGTCCCTGCATTCCCCCTCATTCTTCATTGATTGCCCTCAAGGGCTTGAGAAAACCTGTGGTCCTTGATCTATTTGTTTTTTCTTCAAGAAGCTCAGTAATGATGTTAGTAGCAGCTACAGCCAGCAGTTTCAGAAATGTTAGCCCTAGAAGAGTGAACCTTAGGGCTGGAGAGATGGCTTAACAAGTAAGGTACTTTCCTAGCCAAAAGACCTCAGTTCAATTCCCCAGGACACATGTTGTGATTTTTGTGTGTACTGCTACATATTAAATATATAAATAAATAAAATATAAATAAATAAAAATATAAATAAATATAAAATAATATATTAATATAATATATTATATATAATATATATAATATATTAATATATATATTAATATATATATTAATATATATTATATATATAATATAATATAAATATAATAAATATAAAAATATAAATAAATTTTAAGCAAATGCTTAAAATTCCAGTAGTAGCTTATAATTACAGCTTCTTAATCTGAGTCGTTTAAATTATTTATTTAAGTTTAATTATTTAATTTTTTATTTAAGTTTATTTTTATTAGTTTGGACATACTTAGTATGTAAACAGCACATCTTAGTAGCATCCTTTCCCTCATCCCTGCCCCTTTCTGAAAGGAACCATCCCCTTTGGGGATGCAGGTTGTCCCCATGCAGATTGTGGATCATGCATTGTGGGAGCAGCAATCAGTTATGTCACTCCCTATTTTTAAGAACCTTCATAGATTTACCAAATTTCATGTTAGGGATGTCTATGCTAGAAATACTAGGAGTAGGAATGACAAACATGTCTACACATTGTTAAGAGTTCTGATACACCCATGGGAATCCCACCTCATACTTTCCAGCAACTGTTTTTCTTCCACATGATCAGATTAAGAGCTTACAATTGATATCCATTTCTGTACTGACACAGTTGTCAATTTAAAAATTTAAAATTATTTTGGGAGTGTGTGCATTTTGTGTGTATAGTGAGTGTGTATTATATGTCTGTATGTGCATGCCCTATGTACACATTTGTGAAGGTCAGAGGAACACATTAGGTGTTATCTTCTATAATTCCTCTACCTTCTTTCTCTAAGGTGCACTGAACTTGGAGCTCCACATGCTTTTAGATAAACTGTCACACTAGGGAGCTTCAGGGAGCCTCCTTTTACCACCTCCTCAGGACTGGGGGTACAGTCATGCACACCATGCCTGGCTTTGTAACACGGGTGCTTGGGACCCAATTCAGCTCTTCTTGCTTGTGCAGCAAGTTCTCTTACCCAAGGACTCATATGTTCAGCTCCAGAGCTGCCATCTTTGAAGGTGGTGAATGACACTAGTATGCAGGAGCCTACTGAGGTGAGCAGTGGCAACCATCCATTGGAATTAGGAGTCCACCCTTCAGTGGAAGGAAGGACAAGATCATAGGAGATCCAACCCAGGCCAGTCTCTGGTGCCACCTTTTACCAATGATTCCTGAGCTGAAGACTATCCATGGAAATTCAGGGCATAGGGAAAGGCTTGGCAAGGCAGTTTGGTCAGGACTGTATCATATTCCAGAACAAGTGTAGAGCTCTTGTAGAGTTGCCCAAGGATGACCAGAATTTTGGTGAACACTATTGAGAATACAACAGTGAGAGGAGAGAGAGAGAGAGAGAGAGAGAGAGAGAGAGAGAGAGAGAGAGAGAGAGAGAATCAGTGCAACAGGGACTCCAGCCAGTGGAAATGAACTTGAGATGCATGTGCCACTTTGTACATCTGGCTTTCTTTAGGGTGTTTGGGGACAAACTCAGGTACTTATGTGGTTTGTGCAGTAAGCACTCCTCCCTGTTGAGCCAGCTCCCTAGTGTCCAAAATTCTATTGTTTTGTCTCCAAAAAAAAAAAAAAGCCGCATTGTACTTTGGAGAAAATTCCTTGTCCTCACAAGTCCAGTGTTCTCACAGTGAATGAAGCTGAAAGCTGTGTTTTGGTTATATAGACTGCTCATAAGTAAACTATGGGTGCTTATAATTTGTAGAATGAAGGCACTGGTCTAATAACCAGTATTTATGATGTAGCAAAGGCATATGCTTACCTGCCTTAGAAAAGAAAGGTTGTGGTGGCTTGATTCATTTGTCCCCATACACTTATGTGTTCTGAATTCTAGGTCCTCAGCTGATGGCAGTTTGGGAACTAAAATCTCCTGAAGGCTGTGTATTGTTAGGAGTGAGATTATGACTGCTTTAACCAGCCTTTCCATGCCAGTGTTTGCTACAGTATCCTGCTGTTGTTGTCCACCTGATGTTGGTCAGGAGGTGATGTCCACTTCCATGCCATTGTTTTCCCCTGTGATCAGGGAGCTGTCCCTCAAGTCTGTAAGCCAAAACAATCCTTTCCCCACAAGCTGCTCTTACTTGGGTGTTTTCTGCCAGCAATGTGAACCTGACTGCCACTAAGGTCATCCAACTTCCCTAGACACCTGCAATGGACGTGTGATTGGGTCTCCCTCATTCTCTCAGGACTGGGTGGATACTTCTCTTCTGGGATTTTTGTGTACCAAGCACGTGCTGTTACCATGGTCCCTAGGACATTGTTTTGTACTTGTCTGTTTACACATCTTTCTGTATTGCTAGACTAGAGAGCAGAAATTTGGTCAGATTTCTGTTTGAGCTTCTGAACTTAGTAAAAAAAAAGATCATTTGCTAAACACACAGAAAGTCTTCATTGAATGAACCAGTGTACACAAAGTGGAAAGCAACTGGGGTATTGGGGTAAGCTGCACCTATCTGCAAGGTCCTCATAGGTTCTCTGTGAACTTTAATATTTAGGCCCAAGGAAACATGGTTGTGATTTACTATGAGTAAGATGCTTAAACTCATTCAATATACGGGGTCAATCAAGGTGTGTTTGTGTGTGTGTGTGTGTGTGTGTGTGTGTGACATAGAAGTGGTGCATGGATGTGTGTACCTGTGGTGTATGTGTGTGTGTGTACAGATGCATCAACTCTGCACATTAGAGACCTTGTGTGTTCTCCACTATCACTCTTATTTCGCTGACAGTTTCTCTCTGGACATGGTGCTCACCATTTTGGGGTTAGACTGGCTGACCAGAGAGCCCCAGCTGTCCCCATTCTTGTACAGCAAATGGTCTTACCTGTTAAGCCATCTTCACACCATGAATCAGCTCTTTGGCATACCCACTTGTACGTGGTAGGAAGGGCTTGTCCCAATGTGTTTTAGCTTAAATCATGTTCTAATGGCTCCACTGAGGATACTGAAACAGTCATACTTAGGTATCAAACATATGAATCCTTGTGGAGTGTTCCTTGACATAGAAGAGCCCCAAGATTCATGGGTATACTTTCTAGAATGTTGTCCTTATGAGATCAACCAGAATTCAGCTACCTGAAAAACTTTCTTTGTTTATTTTCATTTATTTATTTTAGAGAGACAGACAGAGAAAGAGGAATATATATAGAGATAATGGGCGCACCAGGTCCTCCAGCCACCACAAACAAACTGCAGACGTGTGCGTCCTTTTGTACATCTGGCTAACGTGAGTCCTGGGGAATCAGGCCTCGAACTGGGGTCCTTAGGCTTCATAGGCAAGCACTTGACCCCTAAACCATCTCTCCAGCCTGGGTATTTCTTTTGAAATATATTTTCTTTACTCTTCAAAAGGAAAGAATCATAAATCCAATGCAAGGCAGTAGTTCTCAGTGGGGTCACTTTATATTCTAGACAGAGCCCCTGCTGCTTTGCATGGGCAATGCATTTGATCCTCTCTGCAGCCTGAAGGTAGACTTAACAAGCTTCCTTCTGCGGATGACAGACCCAGAAGGTCATGGGCCAGGGTTTCCATCTGTTCCTCAGAGATGCAAACCTTGAGGAAAGATTGGACGAGTGCTTTTGATGCACAAAAGAGAGAGCTACTCACTGTTTACTTTGGAGCATGAGGTGAAAGAAAGCACATGAAACATAAATCTTCATGAGGGCTCAAGTTTTGAAAATCTACACATGGGGTTTTTAACAGTGCATGACCCGCCTTCTCTTCCCTGACTGCTCAGCACTGGTGGGTCCAAGTGATTGGTGCTGGCCCCTCATCTTACCACCCTTAACAAGCTTTGTACTTGAAAATGTACACACAGGACTTTTAACAACACGTGACCCAACTGCTGCTCCCCTCACTCTTCTCAGCTGGTGGGCCCAGGTGATTGGTGATGACCCCCATTCTTGCCACCCTTAACAAGCTCAGTACTTACAACAATGATGTGCAATTCCTCAGAGAGCCCAGCACATTAATTTGTCTTCTCTTTTAAATATCTTTGTTTGCCTTATTTTTTTTTTTCTGTCTGTATTTAAAGTAGTTCTGCTCAATGTCCTTCCAGTTAATGAATACCTTATAAAAGTGATGTTTCTTGGGAGACCTAATTTCTAATGCTTGACCTTGCTGCAGCTTTCTAATTGGTTTACAATTCCGTTCTTTGTTTGAGAACACAGCCATGTGTTTCCAACTTTGTTTTGGCTGAACACGGCTCCCCCCCTTCCTGTTTCTTAGTTTATCTCAGATGAGTGTGTCCCATGTATTTTCGCCTGCACCTTTTTGTATTTTGTTGACACTTGGTATGTCACCTGTGCATATAACACGGAGGAGATGCCTTAGAAGTCCATCACACATTTATCCATGTTCAAATGTAGATTCTGTGGAATTCCTGGTATGGATAATATACTTCACACTTCTACCTGGCTTTCCAACATGTTTCCCCTCAGTATTTCCAAGCCATAAAAGGCAATATCCTTTTTTTAATTATTAGTTTTTAATAACAATCCTTTCCGTCTCTGTTTTTGTTTATTTTTTACTTATTTATTTGAGAGTGAGAGACAGAGGAAGAGACAGAGAGAGAGACAGAGAAAGAGTGAGAGACAGAGAGAGGCAGAATGAGCACGCCAGGGTCTGCAGCCACTGCAAACAAACTTCAGACATGTGTGCCCCCTTGTGCATATGGCTAATATGGATCCTGGAGAAATGAGCCTGGAACTTGGGTCCTTAGGCTTAGCAGGCAAGTGCTTAACTGCTGAGCCATGTCTCCAGCCCATAAAAGGGAATCTTGCATAGCATACTTCTCTATTTCCCTTTCAAAGGGTTCCCTGTCTGATTGATATTATATTGCCTCCTCTTGCATTGGTTTCCAGAATTTAGGACTGTTGTATCATTGATTTTGAAAAACATCTGTAAACATTCACATTGTAGAAAACATATATTTTTGTATAGTAGAGAAATTGTAAAAAAAAAAAAAGTTTTTAAATGTTTATGTTTCAGATATTTTGACACAGAGAACACTGGTTATATTTTTGCCACTTCACTGATGGCCTGTTTTTCTCTGACTTCAAATTTTTCCTGCCTACCTAACCCTTCTCTGAGAACCACTGTAGTAGTTGCAACCTTCTCATTGCTATGACATATAAACAGAGCGGAGACAGTTTATGGAGTGTAAGGTTTTGTTGTCAGTGTATGGTCCAAGGGGTTGTTTCATCATGGTGGGAAAAAGGTGGCAGGACACCTGGGCCTCAAGTATTCACATCAGCAGAGGGAAACTGAGGGAGTGAGCTGAGTGCAGCAAGCCAGGCTGGGATACCGCATCTCAAGGCCATACCAGCTGAAGGGTCCACAGGGAGGGATTCAATATGAGGCTTCATCACAAATACATGAGGCTATGGGGAATGCTTCACATTCAAACCTTCATAGCGGTCAACAGACTGTTAAAAAGCAGTGAGCTGAGAAGTACACACACATATGCACGTATGCATACATAGATATTACACATGCACACTTTTGTAATCATGTGTATGAATATACATGCACAGATACACACACACACACACACACCTTCACGTTCACATGCACCTAAATCTATTCTTGTGTATGTATATGTACTTGCATGTCTACACACATGTGCACAGATGCAAAAAAATACATAAGTACACGTATACATTTAGACATATGTGGTAGTTTGAATAGATGGCCCTCAATATATCTGTGTTTTATCAGCTTGTAGTTTGGATCTTTATCCACCTGACTGGAGAAAGTGTCACTGGGTACCTCTTAAGGCATGGTGTTGTGTTTGAAATACTAATCTAATGATATATACAGTGCCTAATTCCACCTGGAGTTTGTGAAGTGTGCTGTGTGGCTTTTGGCTTGTGGCTTCTCAGCTTCTTCTGCCCTTTTGGAACTTTCCTTGGATCTGTAAGCTTCAACATATACCCCTTCCTCCATAACTGTGTCTGCTCTGAAATTTATCTCAGCAAATCTGAAGCTGTCTGCTACAACTATCCATACTTACCGACTGTGCCTTTATGTAAATATATATATGCATACACTTATGAGTTCATGAGTGCATATGCATATTTATACAGATGCCTCCACATACATGCATATGTGCACACATATGCACAACATACATGTGTAGAAACAAAAACACATGCACGTGACATGGATGTATATGGAATATGGATGTGCAGGGGTGCCTATATGCCACGCACATGCATAGAGTGCACATATACACATATGTACCCATGATATGTATAGTGTGGATGGGGATGCAGAGGGCTGACTTTTCATCCAATTAATTTTTTAGAGGTGTCAAGGATCATTTGAAGACAACAATGAAAGCGCAAGTAGCTGGCATTTGACAGCCAGTAGTGTAAGGCAGGGAATGTTAACAGCATGTGAACCAGAATGATGGAGGTCAGGGATGATGAGAAAACAGATTTGAGTGCCTCAGAGGGAGCATAGCCTAGCATTTGATAAGGACTGTTGGGTGAAGAAAAAGAACAGATAATGAGGAAAGTTCAGCTATGTGTCCCTGTGTCCACAGGAAAGGGAGGATAACTGAGTATTCAGTTGTACTTGGCTGTGAAACAACCTTATACCTTACTGCCTGGCATTCAGGGCTAATGAGAAAAAGTGGAAATAAAATATGTTGTGTGCATAAGACTCCACTTCATTTTAGAGAAATGGGTTAAATTCAGGTGTCCCAACTGCAACTTCTTACTATCCATACACATATTAATATCTTCAACATACACTTTGATTTTTGTGTGTGTGTGTCTGTGTGTGTTTACAAGAGATAGATGGAGGGGAGGTGTGGGTTTGCTTGTGAGTGTATAGGGACACTACATGACATGATGGTTTGATTCAGGTGTCCCCCATAAATTTAGGTGTTCTGAATGCTAGGTTCCCATGTGATGGAAATTTGGGAATTAATGCCTCCTGTAGGGAGTGTATTGTTGGGGGTGGGCTTATGGGTGTTATAGCTAGACTCCCCTTGGCAGTATTTGGCACACTCTCCTGTTGCTTTGGTCCACCTTATGTAGGCCAGGGTGTGATGTCCAACTTCTGTCATGCCATCTTTTTCCCTGCCATTGTAGACCTTTCCCTTGAGTCTGTAAGCCAAATAAATCTCTTTTTCCCACTAGCTGCTCTTGGTTGGGTGATTTCAACCAGCAATGTGATGCTGAATGCAATAAGTAAAATTGAAAAAAAAAATACCTGTTTCCCTTCCTAATGCCACAGGTCTGAAATCCCAAATTCTTCACATGTTGAGGCAGGCAGTTTACAAATTCAAGGAGAGACTGAATAATTTAATGAAACCTTGTAGTGTTGTTGAATCAGTTGTCCCTCATAAAGTCATGTGATTTTTGTTTTGTTTTGTTTCTCGAGGTAGGGTTTCACTCTAGCCCAGGCTGACCTGGAATTCACTGTGTAGTCTGAGGTTGGCCTCAAAATCACAGTGATCCTCCTGCCTCTGCATGCCAATTATTAGGATTAAAGGCATGCACCTTCACACCTAGCTAACTCATGTGATTTTTAATGCTTGATCCCCAGGTAATGCAATTTGGGAAGTGGAGCCTTGTTGCAGGAGTGTGTTGCTGGAAGTGGGCTTAGGGGTAATATAGCCAGCTCCTCCTTGCTAGAGCTTGGCTCACTCTGTTGCTGCTATTCTACATGCTACAAGGCAGACCAAATGCTTGAACCTTCACCAGGCCGTTAGAGGGAACACCTCAGTCACAAGGCACTGAAGAGATTGTGATGAATACTGACCTTAATATTCTACCATCTCTCTCTCTTTATCTCTCTCTTCTCTAAAGCTTTTATATTAGTTAACTTTTCCTTCATTCTCTTAGTGGTACTGACCTGTAACTACCAGTACCAGCAGGTGGATATCATCTGCAATGAGCTTTTGATCAGAGAGACCTACAAGGTTTCCTAAAAGACAGACAGATTTCTGTCAGAGTACTTGATAACCCACCAAAAGTTAGTAGTAAGACCCTACTGCTGAAAACACCATATGCAGTTGACACGTAAAATGGAATGACATGGCTGGAAGCTGGAAGAGAGTCAATCCCCAGACAATCATTGCCTCTAGTGCCAGAAGGTGCTGCATGGGCGACTGGGGGAGAATGACCAATATCTGCCCAAGCAACACATTGTCTAACCTACTTAGCAGCAAATAACCTGTCGTGATGCTCAAACCAGTGCAGTAGTGGGGCACAACCACGGTAGGAAACCAACTGCTTTTGAGTTAGCAAACTGGTCCACTTAGTGGAATGGGGTCCATAGGTAGAGCTGGGAAACAAGTTAGAATCATATCCAAACATGAGCCTGCTCTCCATTAATTAGTTACCACCTATTGTGGGCTACAAGAGGGTCTACACCTATAAAAAATAAGGGTTACATATGTAATAATATATATCTTTTACATTATTTTAATAGAGAGGTCAAATATTTACATTCTTAATTGTCTAATAAGCTGTTCCAGTGTCCTCGCGTTCTAATTTGTGTTAAAATTGACAACAACTTTACTCTACTGGGACCACATCTGTTTAGTCAGCTTTTACTAGCTAGGGTGAACACCCATCTAGACAGAATTTATGGGAGGAAGGGTTTATTTCATGTTTACAAAAAATCCAAGGGGATGCCATCAGTGACAGAAGAAGGTGGCTCCCTTTCATGGAATGAAGAAGAAATAAACAGCAACATGGGCTGGAGAGATGGCTTAGCGGTTAAACGCTTGCCTGTGAAGCTTACGGACCCCGGTTCGAGGCTCAGTTCCCCGGGTCCCACGTTAGCCAGATGCACAAGGGGGCGCACGCGTCTGGAGTTCGTTTGCAGAGGCTGGAAGCCCTGGCCCGCCCATTCTCTCTCTCTCCCTCTATCTGTCTTTCTCTCTGTGTCTGTCGCTCTCAAATAAATAAATTAAAATAAAATAAAAAATAAAAATAAATAAATAAAAAGAAAGAAAGAAACAGCAACAGCAAGGAAGTAAGCAATAACTGCCACAGCTCAAAGTGTTCTCCACACACTTTTGGGCTGGAATTCACCCCCAAACACACATTAGGACTTGATAGTAAGGTCCATCCCCAGTGACATTACCCCCTGAATCCTCAGCAAGAATCTGCCTGCTAGGGACTCAAGCAGAATATTTAATTTTTAAAAGTCTGAGGAGCTTGGTGTGGTGGCGCACACCTTCAATCCCAGCTCTCTGGAGCCAGAGGTAGGAGGATCACCATGAGTTTGAGGCCATCCTGAGATTCCACAGTGAAGTCTGTCAGCCTGAGCTAGAGAGAGACCCTACCGTGAAAAACAACAACAACAACAACAAAAGTCTGAGTCTATGGGGCCATACCAACTATCATATTCAAACTACCACAACATCTGTCTTACATCATCATGGTGTAGGCTATGTAAGTAGGTGATGTACTTCCCATATTATATATTTCCAAATATAAAGGAATGTGTGGTTAGGGAAAAGGCTCAGTGGTGAAAGACACTTGCTTACAAAGACACCCTGAGTCCAATTCCCCAATACACATATCAAGCCAGATACAGAATGTGGTACACATGTCTTGAATGAATTAATAGGGGTAAGAGGCCTTGACATGGCGATTTTCTCTCTGTTTTTCTCTTTCTCTCAACTCTCTCCTCACAAATAAATGAATACAATATTTTCTTAAAGTCATGTGTGCATTGTTTCACTTATGACATGTTGGCACATTTGGCAATGGTAGAAGTCTTCATTAGCCCCAAAAAGCTTCCTTTGCAAGCAAATATTTTATATAAAATATATTTGAACCAAAATATTATGATTGCATGTCAACTTCAACATAAACAGAAGGCCACCCTAAAATAAACCAAATTTGCATTATTAGAACATAAAAAGTATGACTTATGCCAGAGGAATTTCAATAGTTTTTGAATTTAAAGAAAACTGTAAGTTAAGTCATTTTATGACAAGATTTTGGGCACATACTTTGGAATGAGTAAAAATAAAAAGCATTAGGATATGTAAAAAAAATGCCCACAAGAAGAGGTCATGTCCTTGTGTTTGGACACAAGTATCTTTATACACTAAGACATCTTCCCAGTCTATATCTGACTTTGAATTCTCACTGCCAATACAACCAAAGATCATGGGCCAGATAGAACAGTTTTCATAAGAGGACTGAAAAGTGGAAAGAGATGAGCACACTGGCTAGCAAATCTCAGGTCTTCAGGATGACATAGTGATCATTTCTATGTTATTTTTCTTTTTTGTCTTTGTTCCTGCTTTATAAAAATTATGTACTCTAGACATTGTTCACCTGACATATAGAATATTAAACATGCACAGAGCCAAAAGAGGTTTATGAAGTTTGGAAAATGTCATGATTATTCCTAGAGCTCTATATGCTAATTAAAATATAATATAAATATTGATTTTTCAGCTAAAATGTTTCAAGTATATTTAGCAAAGATTTCCAGCCCACTGCAACCAAATATCATGAAAAAATAATGAACAAAATTTATGGCCAACACAAAGTGAAAGTGGAGACTATGTGTCAATTTTGCACTCTTCCTTATGATGGCAAGTGGTGACCTTGCCCACTCAACAAAAAGTCTGAAACATTTCAGATGCAGCAGTACAAAAGGGGAATAATTTAACCTTGTTCCATGTCAGCCTAGGCTAGACCGAGACCCTACATTGAACAAAAGAAAACAGCCTGGCATGGTGGCACATACCTTTAATCCTAACACTGGTAGGCAGAGGTAGGAGGATCCTGATGAGTTCAAGGAAATTGAGACGACATAGTGATTTCCAGGTCATCCTGGCCTACAGTGAGACCCAATCTCAATCTCAAAAAAGCAAATCAAACCAAACCACAAAAACAAATTACATATATATATATATATATGTAATTTGTTTGTATATATATGTATATATATACAGACACAGACACACACACACACACATTTATATGTATGTATGTATGTGTGTATGCATGTAAGAAAGGGAGTGATTTAGGAGTAAGATTTCCAGTTTCTGAAGGCACCAGGCATGAATGACTTCACATTCAAATTGTCATGGAGATGTTGGGAGTATTATGCCTGTAGGTAGTTAAAACATTCCCTTTAGATTTAAAATGAAACAAATGTGGCTGAATTAAAAGTTGAACAACGTCAGAAACTTGTATTGTGCGGAATCAGAAAATGTTGCTTTTTCAGGGAGAGTGTATAGCAGACAGATTCAGGTTTGCTGAGATGAACTTTCAGATGAGGCTCAATTATGGAGGAAGGGATTTATTGAAGCTTACAGATCCAGAGAATCTTACATAATGGCAGAAGTAGCTGGCTTGCCTTCACAGGCCCAAGCAGACAGACAGAAGCACAAGCCTAAAAGCCAAAAGCCACAGCACACTTCAGGAATTCCAGCTAGGTACACTTTGTATATCTTTAGGTTGAAATCAGAAACTCATAACCACACCTTAAGATCCACCCAGTGACACTGCCTCCAGCAGGTGGCTACAGATGCAAACTACAAACAAACAACTGAATATAATATTGGGGGCCACATATTCTATTTAAACCACCACAGTGTGGCTCCAGAGAGTGGGACTTCCAGTCAACATTCTGGCTTTTGTTTTTGCTGTTTGGGGGTTGGTTGGTTGTTTTGTTTGTTTGTTTTGTTTTCAGAGGCAGGGCCTCTCTCTAGCACAATCTGACTGGGAATTTACTATGTAGTTTTAGGCTGGCCTCAAACTCACACTGTGATCCTCCTGCTTCTGCCTCCCAGTTGCTGGGATTAAAAGCATGCACTACCACACTCAACTTCAACATTCTGAATGAACCTTCCAAATACCAGTGATTATGATGAGGACACCTCTGTGTGACCACAGATACATAAAAGAGCAGTGTGTTAACTGAAAAATATGCTCTTAGTTTGCTAGACATTAAGTGAATTCCATGAGTGTTTGGGACTAGTAGGGGCCATAGAAACATGATATATCTCCAATAAATCAATACATCCTTCATGTTGTAATGCCTGTTAGAATTTAATGGGTGGAGCAGCTAAGTGAGGCTTTATTTCTTAGGAAATTCTGTCTCAGACACAATCTCATTTACTTATCTGTGCAGGAAACATCACAAAAACAAAAACATCGAGCATAGAGTTATTTCTGAGCAAGATTCCACAAAGAGAAACTGATTATGACACAAAACGTAGGGTGAAGTTTGACTGCTTCATTTACTCAGTTCTTTTGTTACTTGCCTTCATTTGGGGGTACATTTCCTCTATTGAGACTGGTTTAAATGGTTTTAGGATGTGGGGTGCCATAATGATATGGTTATGGTAATGAACAGTGATTAAGATGTTGAAGATGTGGCTGTGGACATAGTTCACTTGGTAGAGTGCTTGCCTAGTATGTACAAAGCCCTGGTTTCACACCCAGCATTGGACAAAACCACTCCTGTGGGTGTACACCTGTAATCCTAGTGTAAGTGAGTTCAAGTCCAGCCTGGACTATTGAGATACTGTGTAACATAAAGAAAGATGAGGGGCTGGAGAGATGTCTCAGTGCTTAAGGGCACTTGGATGCAAAGCTTGGTGGCCTGGGTTTGATTTCCCCAGTACCCATGTAAAGCCAGATACACAAAGGTGGAACATGTGCCTGGCATTCCTTTGCAGTGTCATCAGGCCTTGGCACACCCACCTCATTTATGAGCTCCAGCTCTCTCTCTCTCTCCTTAAAAAAAAAAAAAAGAACAGAAAATGTATTTTGAAAAGACAGATGAAATTGTTCTGTAGTGAAGTCAAGTATAAAAGTCCTTATGATGCAATATTGTTTTAGAAAACATAACTATTCTACACAAATTAGCCTTTTCCTTAAAGTTAAAATAACACTGCTGTGTGATAACTTTGGAGTCTGTTTATAAAATTCTGAGTACTGAGAAAATATTGCTACAAATAATGAGAGTTGTAGCACAGCTGCTAATGTTGATTATTACTTAGCTTATTTTGTTGTTAGAATATATTAACTGTACAAAATGCCGGGTTTGGGCTGCAGAGATCAGTCACTGTTTGAGACGCCTGCTTGCAAAGCCTAATGACCCAGGTTTGATACCTTAGTATGCATATAAAGCCAGATGCACAAAGTGGTGCATGTATCTGGAGACGTTTTTGCAGTGGTTAGAGGCTTATACTGCCATTCTCACTTTCTCTCTCTTTCCTTGCAAAGAAATACAAGTAAATAAATAAAATGCTTTTTTAAAAATAGCTGGTTTTATAATGACATATTTTCATATGTGCATATAAATGCTTTGATCCAAATAGCCTGTGGGCACAGTTGGAAAATCATAATGACAGACCTGGGGTTGGGGTGCTTTTCAGTAATGATCAAAGGAAGGCCTCTGTGCTATGGAGGTACTGTGGCCTCATTGTATATCTGACCTGAATAATCTTTTGGAAAACTGACATATACGTACATTTGTGTATTTGTTTATTTGTGTGTGTGCATGTGTGCAATGTGCGCACACACAAATGGGTGCACCAAAATCTCCTGCTGCTGTAATGGTATGATCAGAGCCTGGATTTGGAGGCTCTGTTAACAAACGTCTTTGACATCTGAGCCACTCCAAGGCTCCATGCTGCCTCACACTTTTACCAAGTAGGTGCTGAGCCCTGAGCTAAGCAGAGAGAATGAAAACTGCCTTTCCAGTTCCCATCCTTCTCCAGGGGTGTGACAGGAAATGGGATCTGTTTCTCAACACTTGCAGGACAAGACCGTGTCAAAATTTACCTGTCAGAAATCAGGGGAGAATTCTGAAATGTAAACTACACTTTTATCCACATTCCTGAGGAAAAAAAATTGTAGGTGAGATTAGGTCAAGCACTCCTCCACATTTGAGCACTTGTCTCTCCTCTAACTGACTATGAGTCACCATGGTGACATGATGTCAGAGCCCATGGTGACATCAGCAGTTTGTTGCTTCCCTACAAAGGTTCTAGAACAGATGCGCTTTGGACCAGGCAGAACATGATTAGTGATCCTCAGAACAAGTAGTGCGGATTTAGTGTAGGACTATGAACATTCAGAGCATGAAAAAGAACAACAAATCCTTCGGGAAACCAGTGGTTGGTGAAGAGCCAGCTAGAGCAGCCCCATCTGAGGCTTCATGTGATCCAAACGGGGACACCAGAGGAGGTTCACAAACTCAGAGTGACCAAGGCATGAGTCAAGATCCAAGGCTTGGAGAGAACCTCGAAAGAGAGGAACAAGACCACCATGAAGCCAGCGAGGAAGGCACCAGCAGTCTCTTGGGGCTTTCATTTCCCAGAAAACTCTGGGCAGTAGTGGAGAACGAGGCGTTCAAGTCTGTGGGCTGGAGTGAAGAAGGAGACACCGTGAAGATTGAGGGAGAACTTTTTGAAGCAGAGGTCCTTCACCGCAGTGGTGCAGATAAAATTTTTGAAATGGACAGCTTAAAGCGTTTCATCTGTGAACTTAATCTTCATGGGTTCAGGAAGATATGCACAAAGAATTCACCAGTGCACCCTGGAAAGAAGAAAATGATGGTAGAGTATATTTGTGTTAAATTTTCTATGAAAGAAAATTCTTTGCCTAGAAAACATTCTTTGTTTAGATTCCCACTACCAATGCCATGAACAATGGGTTGTAAGCTTTTCATTTCCTGTTTTAATTAATTAATTTATTGACAACTTCTGTACTTACACACAATAAACCATATTTCCCTTCCCTCCCCCACTTTCCTCTTCACAACTCTGGTCTCCATTATATCACCTCCCTCTATCCATTAGTCTTTCATTTTTTCTCAACTTTTTTGAAGTTAATTAAATTTAATGATGACGTTACTTTATAGCTGGTCAAGTTCACTGCTTCCACCAATTCTGCATGATAAATGATGTTCTAAGTAAAAAGTAATATTACTGGGGCTACAGAGATGCTTAGCAGTTAAGGCACTTGCCTATGAAGCCTAAGGACACAGGTTCAATTCCCTGGTAACCACGTAAGCTAGCTGCACAAGGTGGCACATGTGTCTGGACTTCATTTGGAGGGGCAGTATGCCCTGCATGCCCATTCTCTCTGTCTCCCTCTCTCTTCTTTTGCTATGCTTGCAAATAAATAAGTAAAAATCTATTAAAAGGCCAGGTATGGCAGCACATTCCTTTAAACCCAACACTTGGGAGGCTGTGGTAGGAACATTTCCATGAATTTGAGGCCACCCTGAGGTTACATATTGAATTCCAGATCAGTCTGGGCTAGAGCAAGACGCTACCTTGAGAAAAACCCAAAATAATAATAATAATATTACTAATAATCTGCATTTAAAATTTTAATTTAATAACCATTTGGCACACCTGTGCAAAACAATATGTTTATAATCATCCAACGTAGAATCATATACTACAAAAAATTAGACTCAGCTTTTTTGTCATCAAACCCCCTATAAAGTTTACTACCCAGCACAAGTGTCTTGGTTGTTCATATCCCTAAACATCCACAAATCACATGCTATGTGCAAAGCTCTTAGTCAGGCTTTCAGGTAGAGCAGAAAGTAAACAATATTGTTGAGGCCCTCAATGAGCTTATGGTCAAATATAGCACAGGAAGCAAGAGCAGGAAATCTCAGCTGCAGCAACACAGCTGCCCCTTAAAGGGGAAAATTTTTACTTAAGCAGGTGCCCAGAAGAACGTGAGATTCTGCTATCATGTGGTTTAATGAAGATCTTTGTGCAGAATGGTAGAGCTGCTTAGAGTGTAAGTTCATAGTCTTGACAAGTGGCATAGGAAGACTAGGAATCTCAAGGACTGCAAGTCACATGACAAGACTATTCTGGAGATGAGTGACAGAAGTTCAGTGTGTCAAGTGCTAGCCTGGCAAGCACTGCCCTGTAAAGTGCCAGGTGTGGCAGCACACTCCTGCAATCCCAGCACTGAAGAAGCGGAGACAGGAAAACCTGGGGCTCTCCAGCCAACTAGTCCAGCCAAATTGGTGAACTCAAGGCCTATGCGAGACCTTGCTTCAAAAAGAAGAAGATGTAGCACTTGGGAGGCAGAGAGAGGAGGATTGTCAGGAGTTTGAGGCCACCTTGAGACTATATCATGAAATCCAGGTCACCCTGTGCTAGAGTGAGACCCTAACTCAATCCCACCCCCAGAAAAAGAAGCAGTAGCAGATGGAGTTCCTGAGGGTAACACCTGAGGTTGTCCCCTAGGCTCCACCCACACAAGCACATTTGCACATGCACTTACACATGTATGTGCCAACATACATATGAACATACAAACCACACATGTAGATAAAAGGTTATTCTCTCTTTTATTTTTGGTGTCATGATCTTTTCCTCCTCTTATGATGGCCTTGTGTATGTAGTGTCAGGCACTGTGAAGTCATGGATATCCAGGCCATTTTGTGTCTGGAGTGAGCATGTTGTAAGGAGTCCTACCCTTCCTTTGGCTCTTACATTCTTTCTGCCACCTCGTCCGCATTAGACCCTGAGCCTTGGAAGGTGTGATCGAGATGTTACCCAGTAGTCCAGTCACTGTTTTCCAGCACTATCATACTTTCTGAGTCATCCCAGGGTCACTGCCATCTGAAAAGAGAAGACTCTACCAAAAGTAAGAGTAGCATTAATATAAGGGTATGAATATTAAGATAAGTCCTTACTGGGAAGTTTGATAAATCTTTTCATTTTCAAGGATAACTGAAACTATTCACTGACTGGTAACTGTATAGAGTACAAAAGTAGAATGTTTGATATTAAAATGTGTGCCATCCCCTTAGATAGGTGCAGGCTAGGAGGACTCTTGGAGGCCAGGTCATGGCCTACATATGGTTCACGACCTTCAGCTGTGAGCATTTTGTTTCTAGTGAGGCCGTGCTGAAGGGCACCAGGACCATTGAAAGCAATGGAAATGATTTTCTCCATCACATAATCAGCTGAGTACGATGGGCAGTGTGACAGTCATGCATTCTTTACCTCAGAATGACTAAAAGCTTCCTTTTCCTTTCAGATCTATCAAAATGCAAACTTTCAGAGGGATAACCCAAGGCTGCTCGAGAACATCTGGAGGAGAGGATGTCAACGCAGCCCTGCTCAGGAAGAGCCATGCTGCAAGAGAAGGAAGCTCGATTTCCCCCAATGTTCTCCACACCTTCAGAAGAAGAAGCAGGAAAAGACCATTTCCCTGAAGGAAACCCCCAACAAACAGGCACCCCAAGGCCAGGGCACCTTCCTTCCAGTTGGTGTCACTGGATGCCCCCTAGCACTATGCCCTCCTGAGGAGCACAGCGTCCCATGTGGAGAATGCTCCCCTGAGGATGGCAACATGGTGTCTCCGGCTGGTGACAGAATGGAAGGGTCTGGGCAGGTGAGCATCAGACCCTCATGGTACCCTGATTGGGGTTCAGTGATATCTTTCTACAACAAGTGTTCCTCCATGCTGAAGGCTGTCTTGGCAGCCATTTCCTTAAGTGAGCTGTCTGATGGGGAGAGGGAGCAGGGCTCCACCAGTGTGTCCTCTGCTGAGGAAGAGCAGGAGGGTTTCCGTCAAAATAAGTGAGTAATCTGTGTGCTATACAAGGGCAGTTCTCGTTCATGAGCTTACCGGCCATGTAACACTGCAAAAAGTCCTTGTTCACTAATTACAACCTAGTGTATTCCTATAAAGAAACACAAACCCCATGGTATTAAATAAAGAATCTCAACATCTGACTTAGGCTGCTCAGTACATCTTGACCCTGTAGTTTCACGCCTTTTTCAGCAGCTTGGATTTTGGGGAAATGCTATCTCCTCACTGACAGTAAATCAGAAAGAATCATCCAATTGGTTTTCTCTGGCATAAACTAATACACCCTGTGTAACAACAGAGACATTTATTTGTTAACTACTGCAAACCAAGAGAGCACTGGATGGATTTTCACACATTAGATCTTCTCAGAGAACACTGGGGACCTACCAAACAATATTGGGAGAATCTTGGTTTTGGCAATATAGGTCTCCATGCACAAAGTCTAGTCCATGTCCTCAGGGAAGCCATGAAAGCAATGATCAGACCCAGCAATGCTACTAATGGTCATAGGTACCTATCGGATGTGCAGCAGCCACAGCCAGGCAGCCACAGCCAACAGCATGCCTAAATTACCAGAACATAACATTGTTAGGAAAGCATAAGAGAAAAGCCAAAGAGAACCCCAGAGTTGATCTCTACAGATTGTTTATTAGAGAAAACAGCGAGGGGCAGCAGCATTCCCTTGAGATGGAGGATGGAGCACTGAGGCAGGCTAGGGCCTGTGGACCTTGGTTGGGGTGTGCATCAGAGGTAGGGGAAGCATGAGGCCCCCATGGGCAGGGTCAGAAGGAGAGTAGAAGATAAGCAGGCAAGCGTGTGGGGATCCAGGAGGTGGGTGAAGGTGCAAGGGCTCTGGTTGGGGTGTGTCCCAGAGAGAGGAAGGCACAGGGATGGTGGAGGTCCTGGAGAGAGGGCCAGGCAGGCAGGACTAGGTAGTTTGGGGCCCAAGGGCCTTCCCCTTTCTCAAGGAGCCCTGCCTACTGCGTGCTTCCCCCCCCCCCCCACACACACACACAGTCCTCGTGCCTTCCCTTCTCTCCTGGACACCTCGCAGTACATGTGCCATCCTTTATCTCTGGGAACCACATAGTACACTAGCCTTCCCCGCTCTCTCCCAGAGCCCAGTAGTACATGAGCCTTCCTCTCTCTCAGGGATGCAGTGCGCCTACCCCTCTCTCCTGGAACCACCCTACCCCACACACACACCCTCAGTAAAGGTGACTTCCCTTCTCTCCAGGCACAGGCAGTCCACACACATTCCCTTCTACACCCCTGAAGACCATGTGCCTTAACCCTCTCCCAGATGGCCTCACACTGCGTGCCTTCTCCTCACTCCTGGACCCCTGTCCAATGGGGCACTGGAGCCTTCCCCTCTCTCCTAGAACTGACAGAGAGTAGAGATGTTACAGGAAGTGGAGGTGTGGCTATCACACCTCAAGACCAGTGACCCACGTTCTACAAGACTTCACTTCTTAAAAGTATGTAATTTTCGCAAGCTGCACATGAGATCATTGGGGAACATTTCACAGTCAAACTCCAAAACCATACAATGACTACAGTCAGGTTTCTTTCTTCTTAATGCCACTCTTGGGGACTAAACCCCAACACATGTTTTGGAAAGGATATGTCTTGTTCAAACATTAGCAGTAATTTTTACCAACACTGTAGTTGTCCCCTAAGTTATAAATCTCTTGCTACACACGAACACTCAAAGCATCCAAAACAGAGTTAGTTAACCTCCCCTTTCACTGAGTGGTGAAAAGAGATACAGTCTTTATGATTCTTGCTTAATTACATTTCCATCTTCCAACTCACTCAATCTCAAACTATTGAAGTCACCCTCTATTTCTTCTTCAACTTCTCATTCGATCTTTGTTGAGTTCTGTTGCTTCTATTTTAGAAATGTCTGAACATGTGATCTTTCATTAATTCCGAATGGTAGGCTCTTGGTCAAGGGTCTTGTCTTCTCTGATCTAGATTGTTTCTGATTGATGGTCCTTCCTCTGGCTTCCTTCACACTCTTACACTATGATATAAACAATCCCTACAGTTATCCCTAGCAACACATTTTCCCTCTTTTGCCATGAGTTCCATATTGATCAAGGTCTAGCCTCATCACATAACACATCATTTCATCTCTCTGGTGAACCACTTATCTTGGTTCAGGCCCATGGATTGTGATCTCTGAAATGACTTTTCTCCTCTTTTTCTTATGAAGTCTGAAGTAGTTTTGTATGGCTAGTCTAATAAATTATATTAATCTGAAAGTCTCACAGCTTATTTTTTCAGTTTCTTTGGGTCGCTGTGGCTTGTTTCTCTGCACTGCATCTCACAATGATGAAATACAGGTACCTAAGGTCTTCTCTAGAGGAGACATTCTCTTATATCTTGAAGATGTTGGCAGCATGTTGAAGAAACAAGCTATGCCCTTTCTTGGTGGCGATTGTCAATTCCTTAGAGCCTTCTTTAAGTACACACTTTCATGATGTGTGTGTGTGTGTGTGTGTGTGTGTGTGTGTGTGTGTGTGTGTTTTCTCTGGGAAACTTTTTCCCTGAAGAGATTACAAACATGTCAATTTACCCCAGATGGAAAAGAAACAACAGATCAAACAAGAATTGCACCAAAACCAGTTTTGTTAAGCCAAAGAATTTGTTGATGTTACTTGTAAAGAAGGGTGAGAGTTCCTTACAGAAGCATGGACTTAAATTGACAAGCACATAAAGGTCACTAATACTGTTTAAGGAATCCAGGCATGGTTGTCATTGGATTCTTAGCATCAGGCTGTCTCCCACAGCTCTTACCCAGTAGCATCCTGTGCTGTGCTTTCATCTAACAGTTTCGGAAAGGAGTTTTCTCTCTGCTGATTTGGTTATGGGTCAGAACTTCTTTGTTGGCTTTTTAAAAAAAATTGTTTATAGTTATTTATTTGACAGCGACAGACAGAGAAAGAGGCAGAGAGAGAGAGAGAATGGGTGTGCCAGGGCCTCCAGCCACTGCGAATGAACTCCAGATGCATGTGCCCCCTTGTGCATCTGGCTAACGTGGGTCCTGGGGAATCGAGCCTTGAACCAGGGTTCTGAGGCTTCACAGGCAAGCGCTTAACTGCTAAGCCATCTCTCCAGCCCACATAATATATTTTGATCATAATCTCCTCTCATTACTTTTTGTGTCTCCCCACCATCCCTTTCTCTCTGAACCTCTTCTTTCAAACTAGTCTGGTTTACATTTCTATTTTTTCTTTCCCATTTTAAACTTGTATTGAACACTTCCATATAGTATACTATACCATACATGATATACAACGATCATAATTTCTCCCACTGACCTACTTTTTCCACCTTCCACGTCCCCCTTTCACTGAATCCACTTTTCTTTCCAACTATTTCCCTTCCATTTTAATGTCATCATGTTTTTCCTCCTATTATGCAGGTCTGTATAAGTAGCATCAAGCACTGTGAAGTCATCAGTACCATGCTCCTCTGCATCTGAGGAGTGTTACAAGCACACCACCCCTTTCTTTGGCCTTTGTATATATTTTTATTATTAATTATGGACATAATTAGTATGGAAACATCACATGTTGGTACGATACTTTTGCTCATCCGAGTCCCCATTTTGAAGGGGGCCCTCCTCATTGGGGTTGCAGGTTCTTGACATTTTTAAATTATATATTTATTTATTTAAGAGAGAGGGGGAAAGGCAGATAAAGAGAGAGAGAGAGTGACAGAGAGCAAATGGGCACACCCGGGCATATAGCCACTGCAAAGGAGCTCCAGACATATATGCCACCTTGTGCATTTGGATTACATGGGTACTGGCGAATCTAACCTGGGTCTTCAGGCTTCAAAGGCAAGCACCTTAACTGATAAGCCACCTCTCCAGCCTGATGTTCACTTTTTTTTTTTTATCACCCTAAGTCATCCATTTGTAAATGATGATGGCTAAATGCTGTGCAGGTAATGACAGCCACTGCAAGGCCTTGAATATGATGGTCACTTCCTGTCTGCAAGACAGCAGAACACTCTTACTTATCCTTTGGCTGTTAAGTTCTTTCCATCCCTCTTTTGTGATGTTGCTGACAATTAGATGGCATGATAAAGAACAGCATTATTCTATGGGCATCTACATAAGTATTTAGGGGAAATTTTGATAGACACAGCATGTCCATATGTTGGCTCATACATTTTTAATTTGTGCATTTATCCAACCTAGCACTTAGACCCTCTGTTTGTTCTCACTTGCTTTTGTTTTGCCTTTATTTCTTTAATTGAAAGAGAGAGAAAAAGGCAGAGAGGATATATATATATATATATATGGAGAGAGAGAGAGACAGAGAGAGAGAGAGAGAGAGAGAGAGAGATATTATGTGTGTGGGTTCTGGGGATATGAGCTTGGGTCCTTTGGCTTTGCAGGAAAGTGTATTAACAGCTAAGTCATCTTTCTAGTCCTGTTTTTATTTTAAGGCTTTGTTAGCTTACAGTTTTCCATATGCCTGTCTATGCAACCATAATCAATGCCTGTCTGAAGATTTTTCTATCTTTTCTCAAATCATACAACACATTTTGAAATACTGACTACTTTAAGTGTCTTTCTTAAGCAAACCCAATATGAAATAAAACTGAAGAAAATAATAAAGAAGTTAAGTGCAAAAAGCCCCACGGAGTTTGAAGCTGTTCTTGTCTTCATAAAAAGAAGAAGACAAATTGAAAATCAAAGCAGGTTCACAATGTTTGATGTTTGATGACAATGTTGATGTCTGTTCCCCAAACCTTCCCACTTGAGGAAGGTCATTGCAACACACACCATTGGCAGCAAAACAATCATAAGTAAAACTGATCTAGAGAGAAATAAGTAGGGGTTAAGGTGAAACTTAGCTGAACACCAAGGTAATAGTTTCATTTTTAAATTTGTTATTATTTATTGATTTTTTTATAAAAAGGTTTTATTCTCAGGCCCTGTCACCCCGGCTCCAATTCTGCTGAGGCTCTTCTTCAGTTGGGTTATTGGTATTCATTGTGGAGACCCAGAGGCATCAGTCAGTCTCTACATGGTGGGGGGAATACCCAGGCTATTGCCAGCCGCCCCCACCCGCCGGTTCTCACAAGCTTTCCATGCCGTCTTTTGAAATGCTCCCTGAGCCTTGGCAGGCAAGACAGAGAGTTGATTTAGTGTTGAGTTCTTTGTAGACTCTGGATCTCTGTTTAGATGAGGTTTGAGTGACCAAAGTGTCTGTCGCCCTTTCCCTTGAACTGGTTTTCAAGGTAGCCATGAGAGCAGTATTGATGTCACCACTTACCCTGTAATTACTTCTGGACTGAGGAAGATGAGGTGGAGGTGACCTCATCTCCTGGCAGAGAGTCTCCCCTCTCTTCCTGATGTATTGTTGTGTCCTTGTCCTATTCTCTTTCATGTGTAAAATAGAAAAGACTTTTCAACCAAAGGTAAGGATAATTTGAATACAAGGAGATAAGCCTAGTTATTAGAGAGATATATTGATGTGTGTATCCACTCTTCTTAGTTAAATAACAGTGAGAGTTCACTCTGGAGTTTGTTGGATTCCTGTCCTAGAGAATGTGGCTTACTTCCCAGAGCCAAGGATGAGTTCCCTCCAACTGAATGTGTCTTATGTCAAGCCATGAGCAGTTGGTTCCCTACATCAGCTGTGTGCTGCAATTGCACAAATGTGTGCTTTTTGGTTCTTAACTGGTGAGATATCCTGTTAATTCAATCTGCAAAAAAGGCAGCTCTTAAAGCTGGTGTTTATAATTGCTCTTTTGGTATTCCAGTAGTTTACTTAGGAGGAAATACTGTAAAATGTCAAGTTGGCTGTAAAGGTTCCCCTCCCAGCAGCTATTCTACCTTAAGGCTTGCTTGCACAACACACTTCAGAAATTTATATACATTCCTGACAATGGACCTCTTTATATCTTGGATATGACGACTCTGCAAGTGACAGAAATTCCCAGACTTCACCTGGAATGGTTTCCTGAAGTAATGAAGCTCCCATGTGTGTTTCCTACAGGGCATCAAAGTGACACAGCCTAATGGGCCATTTCTGGCCATGCTCTGTGCCTTGGGTTATGGCAAAACTAAGAAATAATATATGGAGAATACATTATAAGACATAACACAAAATAGCAACATAGCTTATTTCTATTAGGGTACTATTCTCTATTATCTCATAAACATTTTCAAATTTCATTGATTTCTAATTAATTGCTTCTTGAATTTTGTGAAGTCTCCCAGGGACTAAACCTACTAGAGTGTGATACCACCTGTGTTGCTAGGAATCTACTCCAGGGCTTCTTGCATGATGAGCAAGCAGTTTACCCACTGAGGTACATGCCATGCCTTAAAATATTTATTATTCACATTAGTCTATTCTATGAGATATACTCTCCCAGGAGAATGAGAAATGTTTTATTCTCACCTCATCCAATCACCACGAAGTGCATTTATATTTAGAGTTGGAATGGTGATTTTCTAACAATACATTCATAAGGGAAGAGGGCATTTTGTTTGGTGTTACTGTACATAATTCTCCGTGGTCTGCTCATGTGGAATCCAGAGAGAGTGGGCCTTGCTAATATAACTAATTCTCTTAACTGCACAAATGTATGTATATATGTACATATATAGCATATATTTTATATGACATATGTATTTTGTATTCATCACAGTTCTATATAGGATACAATGAAATGTATTAAAAGAGGAATCAGACTAGAGAGATGTCCTAGCAGTTATTTCGCTTGCTTAAGAAGCCTAAGGATCTGGGTTCAATTCCCCAGTTCCCAAATAAAGCCAGGTGCACAAAGTGGTGAATGCATCTGGCGGAGTTCATTCCCTCTCTCTCTCTCTCTCTCTTTTTCTCACCTTCAAAAAGTAAATAGATTATTTTCAAAAGAGTACTTAAGAAAAAGAATTTATTGGATTAGCTTATGACATCCATGATTTATATACATGTATATATAAACACATGTATATACTCACATGTACACTTTGACATACCACTCAAGAAATGTATGAAAGGCGCCATTTATTTTGTTTTGTTTTTTGAGATAAGGTCTCACTCTAGCCCAGTCTGACCTGGAATGTACTATGTAGTCTCAGGCTGGCCTCGAACTCTCACCAGTCCTCTTACCTCTGGCTTCCAAGTACTGGCATTAATGGCATGAACTACCACCACCAGCTCAATTTCAAAGGGAAGAACTTATGAAATTGGGCTTGATGATTCTACACAATATTTAGGTCATTAACTTAATTCTGTCACCAGACCACTTAACATTTTTCTGATTTTTAAATTTTGATAAGGTCTCACTCTAGCCCAGGCTGAGCGAGAACATACTCTGTGGTCCAGGCTGGCCTGAAACTCAAAGGCATCCTCCTGCCTCAACCTCCTTAGTGCTAGGATTATAGGTATGAGACTTCCTGATCAGCTAGCATTTTCTTTCCTTGATTATACTTTTGCCTGAATAAATAAAGAAATAAAACCCTCTTTGCCGCGGACTGACTCTCGGGGAGATCAGGACCGAAGGAGAACAAGGGCGAAGGCTCAAGGAGAACTCGGGATTCGGCGAGGAAATGACAGACAGACATACTCTAAGTTGAATATGCTGCTGCAATTTACTGAAGGTTTCATACAGATTGAACAGGGAAACTTAGCAAGCCAACAAGTGATCTCAGAAATCATTAATCTAAATAATCTTAAGTATTGTTCTATTGTAAGCATAAATATTTATCAGGCAGGAATGCTCCCTTTTTTTTTAAGAAGGACGTCTTGCCCCATTGACCACAGCTTTACATGAATAGAAGCTTGGGGTAAGGGATGTAAGGTGAACAATAGGTTATTTATTTTTTATAAACCGAGCAGAGAGCCATCTCTTTCCACTTATTAGATTATTTATATAATCCTCATATTCATTATAAAAGTGTTTCTATCCAAAAGACCACCAATATTTTAAGGCTGGTTTAATGTTTTCCAGGAATTCTTTTCTTACTTGTCTAGAGTATAAGCACCAAGGCTTACGTGTCTTTGCTAAGCATTTCATAAATGGAAGAGAATGCCATAGCCTCCTTTTTCCTTCATAATTCATTCATCTATTACCAAATTCATCATATCCTCCCTCATAGGGGAGTGGATCTAGGTAGTTCCCAGCTCTGGGAGTCTACTATCAGCCCTTGATCAAGTACTGAACATACCCCCCAGGAAGCGTTCTGGTGGGAATACCCCAACTTTTGAAACTTCTTTTCTGCAGAATTGTCATGCTTCTTATGAACATTACTGATTAACATTTCTACTTTCACTTTCTCAGGATCAGTATTGTTCTAAAACATCATAAGCTGTTTCTACTCTACACCATCTAAAAACTGTTTTAGAGTTAATTTTTTGTTCCTAGTAGCGTTATACATTTCCTCCATTGCCCTAATCATAGGAGGGGCACACTCAATACTCAAATTGTTTTTTGTACTCTGATTGCGTGCATGATTAATAGTAAGCGTAGCGTAGAAACTAGCTGTTCTTACAAACAACTAGAAGGAAGCAGGAAAGAAACAGAGCGCAGAAAACAGCTCATTGGCGCCAGCAATCAGGTCATCGTGACTTGGGCAGCAAGAACCATTACAGTAACTGACTGCCAGGGGTCACCGGGGGCATCCCTCCAAAGAGTGCTGGCCCTCTGTCCTCAGCTCTCATCCAGTACAGAAGCATCTCTGCTTGCTACACAGGCGAGGTCGCCGTGGATGTAGCACCTCTTTTGTTACCAAGTACCTGAGAGACTGATAATTATTCTGTTTGTATTTTGTGGTAAATATCATTACAACATGGATTAAAAATATGATTCATGACTTAATTTTGATGCTGACAGGATGACCCATTTTACCAAATTCTGATATGATATAATGCTTTGAAAGATCCCATCATAATTGGATGAAACCATTACAACCTGGGGTTGAGAAAGGTAATGTGTCCTGAAATCTCAGATAGTCTATACACATTATTCCACTGAAACATTTATACAATCATGCGTGATATGTCCATCAACATGCTAGGCCATGTTCCAATGGTCTTACAAATACTAATGAATTTAGACTCCACTAAAATATCATGGTGCAGGACTACTGTGACATTTCTATCATGCAGAAAGCAACAGAGACAGTCTGTTGCCCACTCTCATGTTTTTTTCTGCCATCTTCCATGAGCCTCAGAGAGGCAGAAAGACCACAAGAGACAGAGGGTGAGTAAGAGAGCTGTGTAACACTGTCTCTGCTCATGACATGGTCACCACACTCATGACCTCACTGACTGACATGATATGCACAAACTCTTCACAACTTTGAGCCCATTTACATTGCACCAAGGGTGATGGAAGAGAGCATGGGGTCCCTCATCCCTCTCTGAGGGGTGATTGACATTTAGTTGGGGAGGGGGATAGGTGCAGCCATTGGTAGTTTACATACACTCTGGAAAATACTAGGCTATTTCTGCTCATGCAAACAACACTATTTAACTTCCATGGGTGTCCCATAAACACACCAGGAAAAATAAACTGCTATGAAAATTGAAGGTAGGCTAGTTAGAAAGAGAAAGAGGTTCAGTGGAAAAGGGACAGAGAGAAAGGCCATGAAATGTAATGAGAGGGGATTATGATCAAAATATATTGTATAGGGCTGTAGAGATGGCTTAGCTATTAAGGTGTTTACCTATGAACCTAAGGACCAAGGATCTATTCCCCAGAATCCATGTAAGCCAAATGCACAAGGTGGCATATGCATCTGCAGGCCCTGGCATCATGCCCATTTCTCTTTCTTTCTCTTTCTCTCTCTGTCTCTCTCTCTCTCTGTGAATCTTTCAGTCCCACAAATCATTAACTCTCTGTAGAGATTGCTCAGAGGTTAAAATGTTTGCCTGCAATGCCCGAGAACCTGGGTTGGAGTTTCCAGTGTGCACATAAAAGCCAGATGCACAAGGTGGTACATACATCTGGAGTTCATTCACAGTGACTCGAAGGCCTAGAGTACCATTCTCTCTGTGTCTCTCTCCTCTCTCTCTCTCCAAACTGTTTCTCAAAACTATTTTATTTACTTATTTCTGAGAGCGAGACATAGAGAGAGAGAGATAGCAAGAGAAGATCTCCAGCCACTGCAAACAAACTCCAGAGACATGTAACACCTTGTGCATCTAGCTTATGTGAGTCCTGGGAAAATCAAACCTGGGGCCTGAGGCTTCAACGGCAAGTGCCTTAACAGCTGCCCCTCATGACAGTTCTTACTCTTACTCACTGTGACATCTTGGTTGCAAAGTGTTTCCCTCCTGATGTCTCCAACGTGGAGGGCTTGATGGATCCAAGCATCCTGGGGGTGGGGAGTGATTTAGCAAACACATCCACCTTTGCCTGTCAAATCTGATTCCACTGTGTCTGTTCCCATGGCATGCTGAGAAATCTCCTTCTTGGGCAGTCTATCCTAACATCCGTTGGCCTTCAGGAATCCATGGAACTCAATCATAAATATCATCTTGAGTACAACTATTTTGAAAGAAGTTGAGAAGCAAGGAAAGCTTAGAGCTATGTGGGGGGAGACAATTATAGTTGTCTTTTTATTATATATATATTTTAAAAAACTTATTTGTTTGTTTGGTTTGGTTTCTTGAGGCAGGGTCTCACTGTAGCTCAGGTTAACCTGGAATTCACACTGTAGTCTCAGGAGGGCCTCATACTCCCAGGGATCCTCCTACCTCGGCACCTGAGTACTGAGATTAAACGAGTGCACCACCACGCCCAGTTTATTTTTCATTTTTGATATTTTCACACTTGCCTGTAATGCATTTTGTCTTATTCCCCCAAATAAACCACTTTTTATTTTAATTAATTAGTTAGTTCAATTTCATTTATTATTTATTTATTTATTTATTTTGGTTTTGTTCAGGTAGGGTCTCACTCTACTCCAGGCTGACTTGATAGACTTAGTCTGGCCTTAAACTCATGGCAGCCTCCCACCTCTGGTTTGAAAGTGCTGGATTTAAAAGGTGTGTGTCACCACACCTGGCTTTTAACTATTGTTGGTTCATAATAATAGGTGGAAGGTGACAAACTGTGCAATGGTGTACTTACAAGTGACTACATCACTGATGGACCAGACTCCCCTCTTGCAGTGATCATCAACTTGCCTGAGATGCAGGAGTGTCCTTCTCAGGCATCCTTCCCCTACCCATGGTAAAGTAAACTCAATCTAGAAAACATCACTATTAACAAATTACAATGGAATAGTTCCACTTTTTAAAAAAATTTTATTAACATTTTCCATGATTATAAAATATATCCCATGGTAATTCCATCCCTCCCCACCCCTACACTTTCCCATTTGAAATTCCATTCTCCATCATATTACCTCCCCATTACAATCATTGTAATTACATATATACAATATCAACCTATTAAGTATCCTCCTCCTTTCCTTTCTCTTCCCTTTATGTCTCCTTTTTACCTTACTGGCCTCAGCTACTAAGTATTTTCCTTCTCATGCAGAAGCCAGTCATCTGTAGCTAGGATCCACATATGAGAGAGAACATGTGGCACTTGGCTTTCTGGGCCTGGGTTACCTCACTTAGTATAATACTTTCCAGGTCCATCCATTTTTCTGCAAATTTCATAACTTCATTTTTCTTTACCGCTGAGTAGAACTCCATTGTATAAATGTGCCACATCTTCATTATCCACTCATCTGTTGAGGGACATATAGGCTGGTTCCGTTTCCCAGCTATTATAAATTGAGCAGGAATAAACATGGTTGAGCATGTACTTCTAAGGAAATGAGGTGAGTCCTCTGGATATATGCCTAGGAGTGCTATAGCTGGGTCATATGGTAGATCAATCTTCAGCTGTTTGAGGAACCTCCACACTGATTTCCACAATGGCTGGACTAGATTGCATTCCCACCAGCAGTGTAGAAGGGTTCCTTTTTTTCCACATCCCCGCCAACATTTCTGATCATTTGTTTTCATGATGGTGGCCAATCTGAGAGGCGTGAGATAGAATCTCAATGTAGTTTTAATCTGCATTTCCCTGATGACTAGTGACGTAGAACATTTTTTTAGATGCTTATATGCCATTTGTATTTCTTCCTTTGAGAATGCTCTATTGAGCTCCATAGCCCATTTTTTGATTGGCTTGTTTGTTTCCTTATTATTTAACTTTTTGAGTTCTTTGTATATCCTAGATATTAATCCTTTATGAGATATATAGCTGGCGAAGATATTTTCCCACTCTGTAAGTTGCCTCTTTGCTTTTTTCACTGTGTCCTTTGCAGTGCAAAATCTTTGTAATTTCATGAGGTCCCAGTGATTAATCTGTGGTTTTATTGCCTGAGCAATTGGGGTTGTATTCAGCAAGTCTTTGCCAAGACCAATATGTTGAAGGTTTTCCCCTACTTTTTCCTCTAGCAGTTTCAGAGTTTCAGGTCTGATGTTAAGGTCTTTAATCCATTTGGACTTAATTCTGGTGCATGGCGAGAGAGAAGAATCTATTTTCATCCTTCTGCAGATGTATATCCAGTTTTCCCAACACCATTTGCTGAAGAGGCTGTCTCTTCTCCAATGAGTATTTTTGGCATTTTTATCGAATATCAGGTAGATATAGCTACTTGGGCTTACATCTGGGTCCTCTATTCTGTTCCACTGATCTACATGTCTGTTTTTGTGCGAGTACCATGCTGTTTTTGTTACTATGGCTCTGTAGTATAGGTTAAAATAAGGTATGGTGATACCACCAGCCTTATTTTTGTTGCTCAGTATTATTTTAGATTTTTGACGTTTTTTGTGATTCCAAATGAATTCTTGGATTGTTTCTTCTATTTCCATGAAGAAAACCTTTGTAATTTTGTTAGGGATTGCATTAAATGTGTAGATTGCTTTAGGTAAGGTTGCCATTTTCACAATATTGATTCTTCCAATCCAGGAACAAGGGATGTTTCTCCACTTTCTAGTGTCTTCTGCAATTTCTTGCTTGAGTGTTTTAAAGTTCTCATTGTAGAGATTCCTTACTTCCTTGGTTAGGTTGATTCCAAGGTACTTTATGTTTTTTTTTTTTGATGCAATTGTGAACAGGAGTGATTCTCTGATTTCATCCTCTGTGTGTTTGTTGTTAGCATATATGAAGGCTACTGATTTCTGTGTATTTATTTTGTATCCTGCTACATGGCTGTAGGTATTGATCAGCTCTAACAGTTTGCTAGTAGAGTCTTTAGGGTCCTTTATGTATAGAATCATGTCATCTGCAAATAATGATAACTTGATCTCTTCCTTTCCAATTTGTATCCTTTTTATGTGTGTCTCTTGCCTTATTGCTATGGCTAAGACTTCCAATACTATATTAAGTAAAAGTGGGGACAGTGGACACCCTTGTCTTGTTCCTGATTTTAGTGGAAAAGCTTCCAGTTTTTCCACATTTAGTAATATGTTGACTGTAGGCTTGTCATAAATAGCTTTTATTATATTGAGATACGTTCCTTCCATTCCCAGTCTCTGTAGGACTTTTATCATGAAGGGATGTTGGATTTTGTCAAATGCTTTCTCTGCGTCTAATGAGATGATCACGTGATTTTGTCCTTCAACCCATTTATGTAATGTATTACATTTATAGATTTGCGTATGTTGAACCAGCCCTGCATCTCTGCGATAAAGCCTACTTGGTCAGGGTGAAAGATCTTTTTGATATACTCTTGTATTCTGTTTGCCAATATTTTGTTGAGAATTTTTGCATCTATGTTCATGAGGGAGATTGGTCTGTAATTTTCTTTTTTTGTTCTATCTTTGCCTGGTTTTGGTATCAGGGTGATGCTGGCCTCATAGAAGGAGTTTGGTAGAATTCCGTCTTTTTTGGTTCCTGGAAAAGCTTAAGAAGCAATGGTGTTAGCTCTTCCTTAAAAGTCTGGTAAAATTCAGCAGTGAATCCATCTGGGCCTGGGCTTTTTTTAGTTGGGAGATTATTGATGACTCTTCGGATCTCCATGTTTGTTATAGGTCTACTTAAGTGATTAATCTCATTTTGATTAAATTTAGGTAGGTCATATAGATCAAGGAAATCATCCATTTCTTTCATATTTTCATACTTTGTGGAGTATATGCTTTTATAGTATGTCCATTTGATTTTTTTGAATATCTCTGGAATCTGTTGTGATGTTACCTTGTTCATCTCTGATTTTATTAATTTGTGTCTCTTCCCTCTTTCTTTTGGTCAGATTTGCTAAGGGTTTATCAATCTTGTTTATCCTTTCAAAGAACCAACTCTTTGTTTCATTAATTGTTTGGATTGTTCTTTTTGTTTCTATTTCATTAATTTCTGCCCTAATCTTTATTATTTCTTCCCTTCTACTGATTTTTGGTTTGCCTTGTTCTTCTTTTTCCTAGGCTTTAAGGCAAAGCATTAGGTCGTTTACGTGCGACCTTTCTAATTTCTTAATATAGGCACTTAAGGCTATAAATTTACCTCTTAGAACTGCCTTCATTGTGTCCCAGAGATTTTGGTATGTTGTGTTCTCATTATCATTTGACTCTATAAATTTTTTGATTTCCTTCTTGATTTCTTCATTGACCCATTCATCATTTAGTAGTGTATTGTTTAGTTTCCATGATTTTGTATATGCTCTACAGTCTTTGTTGCTACTGATTTGTAGTTTAATTCCATTGTGGTCAGATAGAATGCAAGGAATTATTTCAATTTTCCTGAATTTGTTAAGATTTGCTTTGTGTCCTAATGTACGGTCTATTTTAGAGAATGTTCCATGTGCTGCTGAAAAGAATGTATATTCTGCAGTATTTGGATGAAATGTCCTCTATATATCTGTTAAGTCCATTCCTTCTATGACCTCATTTAGTCCAGATGCCTCTCTGTTTATTCTTTCCCGGGATGACCTGTCAATAGATGAGAGTGGTGTGTTAAAGTCACCCACCACCACTGTGTTTGGTGTTATCTGTGACCTGAGTTCTAATAGTGTTTGTTTGACGATTTTGGGAGCCCCCATGTTAGGTGCATATATGTTTAGGATTGTAAGTCCTCCTGTTGGAGTGTGCCCTTAATCAATATAAAGTGACCTTTCTTATCTTTCTTGACTAACGTTGGACTAAAGTCTACCCTGTCCGATATTAGGATAGCAACCCCTGCTTGTTTTCTAGGCCCATTTGCTTGAAACACCGTCTTCCAACATTTCACCCTAAGATAACGTCTATCCTTTGTAGAAAGGTGAGTTTCTTGGAGACAACAAATTATAGGTTCCCGCTTTTTAAACCAGTCTGCAAATCTATGTCTTTTTGTTGGGGCATTGAGGCCGTTGATATTAAGAGATATTATTGAAAGGTGTGTATTTATGTTTGCCATTTTTTTAATGTGTGGTTCTGTTTCTACCTGTGCTCTCTTGTGTTAACTAGTATTTGAGTATTGCTTGTTTTTTCTAGGTTCCTTATATGTGTGCTTTTCCTTTTCTTCATCATGGAGGATTCTATCAAGTATTTTCTGTAGAACTAGTTTTGTCTTCAAATACTCCTTTAACCTGCTTTTTTCATGAAATGTCCTTACTTCTCTGTCTATTTGAATGGATAACTTTGCAAGATAAAGTAACATTGGTTGACAGTTGTTATCTTTCAGAACTTGGAATATATCACTCCAAGCCCTTCTGGCTTTAAAAGTTTGTGTTGAATAATCTGCTGTAATCCTGATAGGCTTGCTTTTGTAGGTAATTTGATTTTTCTCTCTAACTGCTCTCAACATTTTTTCTTTGGTGTGTGTATTTGGAAGCTTGATTATAATATGGCGAGGAGAGATTCTTTCTGGGTTTTGTCTGGCTGGGGTCCTAAAGGCTTCCTGTATCTGTATTGGCACCTCTTTCCCAATTTGGGGGAAATTTTCTTCTATGATTTTGTTGAAGACACCTACTATGCCTTTTGAATGAAATTCTTCTTCATCTACTATGCCCTGAATTCTAATATTTGATCTTTTCATAGTGTCCCAAATATCTTGAAATTCCCACTCATACTTTTCTATCAGTTTGTCTTTTTCTTTGTTGGCCTGTATTAGATCTGCCACCTGGTCTTCTAGCTTAGATGTTCTGTCCTCTCCCTCATCCATCCTACTGATGAGATTTTCTACAGAGTTTTTTTTTATTTCATTAACTGTGTTCTTCATTGCTAGTAATTCTGACTGGTTTTTCTTTATTATTTCTATTTCCTTATTTATGTCTTGTATTGCCTTCTTTATTTCATGAAATTGGTGTCCTGCATCTTCTTTGATTCCTTTGATTTCCTCTTTAAGTTTCTCTTTGACTCCTTTGATTTGTTCTCTGACTTCTTTCAACATATTTACAATCATTCTTTTGAAATCTTTTTAGGCATTTCCTCTAACTCGTCCAGCACTGTAGAGGCTCAGATAGAAGGATTGTCATGAGTTCAAGGAAAGCCTGAGATTGCACAGTGAATTCCAGGTCAGCCTGGGCTAGAGCGAATTCCTACCCCCCCCAAGCATAAAACAAAAGATAGTATTCTGAGAGCTCAGGAAAAGAAACATAGCAAACAACTAGTGTGAGGAAACCAACATCACAGGCTTTAAGTTTTCTAAGAGATTGCTTCCGTGAAGGACTTTCATAATTTTAGTTAATTTTTTTTGTTTTCTTAAGTCTCATTGTGTCAGGCTGACCCAAAACTTATTCTACAGCCCAGGAAGGCTTCAAACTCACAACTATGTCCTCATACCTTAGCCTCCCAAGTGAGTGCTATCATTGAAGGTGTGCACCATCAAGTCAGTGCTGGCATTGAAGGAGTACACCATCAAACCAGTCTCTCTTGTAAATTTTAAAGATTCTTGGCATAGACTGTTTTCTGAGACAACCCTTATCTTAAGTGAATGAGCTTGTCATTTTATTTTTCAAAAAAAAAATCTATTTATTTGCAAGCAGAGCAGAGATAGACTGAGCTGAGGCAGGCAGAGAGAATGGATGTATCAGGGCCTAAAGCTGCTGCAAACAGACTCCAGAAGCATGTGTCACTTTGAACATATGGCTTTATGTGGGTACTGCCGAATCAAGTGTGGATTTTACGCTCTGCAGACAACTGCCTTAACCACTGAGATATCTCATCAGCCTATGTTTATTATATTTAAAATTATTTTAATAAGTCGCTGGGTCCCTTGCATAGCACATTTTCATGCTGAGCTATGATGAAGAATATGGGAGGGCATATATATGTAAATATTTATAACCTTCTACCAACCTCAATGTATAAATTAAGTGTAGTGTAAGAAACTTGTAACCATAATAACTTTGGTAATAAGCAATTACAACAATATGCTATAATGATAATATGACTTTATCATTTGTGCAATATATTATTTGTAATTTTATAGCCCACTTTGGGCACAGATCACTAAAACCATTAATAGAAAAGTATTATTGGGTGGGTACTGATCACTGACAATCAATAAAAAAAAGGATGGTTGTCATCAAGGCATGCTGGTCAAAGCCAAATATTCCCTGTATTAGTCAGGGTTCGCTAGAGGAACAGAATTGCTAGAATGAATTATTTTAAAAAGGGAATTTATTGGATTAGCTTACAGTAGTCCAATAGCAGTTGCAGGCCCGAGAATCACTGAACCTGGTAGCTGCTCAGTCCACGTGGCTAGATGCCTCAGCAGTCCCGACCCAGCACTGCAGATGGTGCCAGAAAGCCTGGAGGCTTCCTGAGGAGCAGCTGGGTTTCGATCCACGTGGGTCTTCAGTTGATGTTGGTCTTTAGTCCATACTGGTCTTCAATCCACGCTAGAAGGTGGGGAGCAGCTCCGGCTTTACTGTTGCAGTCCGGTTCGCATTGCTGGTAGAAATCACCCAACCAAGAGCAGCTTCTGAGAAAAAGAGATTTATTTTGGCTTACAGGCTCGAGGGGAAGCTTCACGATGGCAGGGGAAAACGATGGCATGAGCAGAGGGTGGACATCACCCCCTGGGCAACGTAAGGTGGGACACAGCAACAGGAGGGTGTGCCAAACACTGGCATGGGGAAACTGACTTTAATACCCATAAGCCCACCCCCAACAATACACTCCCTCCAGGAGGCATTAATTCCCAAATATCCATCAGCTGGAAACCTAGCATTCAGAACACCTAAGTTTATGGGGACACCTGAATCAAACCACCACACTCCTCCCCTGGCCCCCATAAACTGATATCCATACATGATGTAAAATACAATGCATTCATCTCATTTTAAAAGCCCCCATCATTTTTATCAATCCCAGTGATGTTCATATATCCCATAGTCCAAGATCTTTTAACTGAGCCATAATACCAAAAAAATAACCTCAAAAAACCCATAATGGCACAGAATATTCACGCTGCAATAGATGGCACTGGGCATAGCAAAGAAACATTCAACCAATACAAGATTTAAACAACCAGGGCAAACATCAAACTCTGTAGCTTCAAGTCCAACAACTCTAGCCAGTGACAAATCTTCAAGTCCAATAATTCTCACCAGCAACAAGTCTCTGGCATTCCAATTCCACCCCTCCAGCTAGGCTACTCACAGTCCTGGGAAACTTCATCAGGGATGGCAGCACCTCGGCAGCCATCTCATGGTCCCGGCATCTCCACTGGGTCTCCAGTGTAAGGCACGGTTCATCCTCATGGCCCCATGGGGTCTCTATGCAGGCAACCAGCAAACCTGCTTCACACTGCCCATGGCCATTTCCAAAACACAAGACCGTGTTGCAAATTCAATGACCCTCTTTATAGCATTTCTTATACTCCATGATACCAGGTAGGGTGCCAATTTGTTAATCCAGTGGGGAATAAAGCTGATTTTGAAGAACAGGACACTCCTTGAGCACTCAGGCCCCTTCAAAAGAGTCTACATTCTTCCTGTTGCCCCAGCACAGGTCAGCTAGCCCAGTCTCAAAATGTTGTAATCTCTCAATTGCAGCTGAACGGGCAACAGTTCACCCAAAGATTTTTCTTTCTGTGCCATATCCCTCTGATCACACCAGTTCATTTCTATGCAAAGCAACCCTCCACAACTTCTCAGGACATGGGCACAAGAGCAAGCTTCTCACACAAACTGCTAGCCCAGTCCAAGCAAAGCTCTTTCTTACCCTCATAAGCCAAACCTCACAGTCCATGGTTCTTACTGCCTTCAGGTCTTTCAGCTCTGACCAGGATAGACCATCAAGCTGTACTTACAGCACTTCAAGCCATCTCTTAGGCCAAGGTTTCAACTCCTTCCACATTCCTCTTGAAAATCAGCTCCAAAAGGACGAAGCCAATAGTCAGGTGTCTAGCAGCAACCCCACTCCTCGGTACCACTTCACTGTTGCAGTCCGGTTCACATTGCTGGTAGAAATCACCCAACCAAGAGCAGCTTCT
Source organism: Jaculus jaculus (assembly GCF_020740685.1). Taxonomy (NCBI): domain Eukaryota; kingdom Metazoa; phylum Chordata; class Mammalia; order Rodentia; family Dipodidae; genus Jaculus; species Jaculus jaculus. The sequence continues at coordinate 3,000,410 of NW_025423387.1, forward strand.
GGGAAAAAGAGGTTTATTTTGGCTTACAGGCTCGAGGGGAAGCTCCACGATGGCAGGGAAAAAAGATGGCATAAGCAGAGGGTGGACATCACCCCCTGGCCAACATAAGGTGGACTACAGCAACAGGAGGGTATTCCAAACACTGGCATGGGGAAACTGGCTATAAAGCCCATAAGCCCGCCCCCAACAACACACTCCCTCCAGGAGGCCTTAATTCCCAAATATCCATCAGCTGGGAACCTAGCATTCAGAACACCTAAGTTTATGGGGAACACCTGAATCAAACCACCACATTCCCCCTTAAGTCCCACTGGAACTGGTGGTCAGCTGCTTGGAAAGCGATGAGAGCATCCACTTTGATCATTCTGTTGGACAAAAGCTTCTGGTCCCAGGGAAAGAAATCAAGAAGTAAAATAAACAATTTAATCAGAAAATGGAGTGGAGTGATGGCTTAGCAGTTAAGGTGCTTTCCTATGAAACCTCAGTACCCAGATTTGATTCCCTAATTCCCATGTAAGCCAGATGCAAAATGTGGTGCATAACTCTGGAGTCCACTGGCAGTGATTGGAGTCCCTGGCTTGCCCATTCTCTTTCAATTTGCCCCCTCATAAATAAATAAATACATACATATTTTTCTAAATTAAATAGCTGTTTAGTTCTGGGGAGATGGCTCAGTGGGTAAGCTCGTTGGCATTCAAGCATGAAGACCAGAGTTCAGATCCCCATGACATACATAAATACTTGGTAGGAGTGGTGACCATTCTGCCTATGCCCCACCACTCAGGATATGGAGACAGAGGATCCCTAGCGACAGCTGGACTACCAGGATTAGTATAATTGACTAGCTCTGAGTTCAAGTAACAGCCCTTGCTGAATTCAGTGAACTGGAGAGTAGTGGAAGTAGACATGTGATGCCAAGCCCTGGTGTTCACACACTTTTTTCTCTCTCTCTCTATCATTGCTGACAAATAAATAAAATATTCTTATTTTATTTCATTTTTATTTACTTATTTATGAAGAGGGAGAGACAAATTGGCACTCTGGGGACTCCAGCCACTGCAAATGAACTCCAGACACATATGCCACCTTATGCATCTGGCTTGATGTGGGTATTGGGGATTGAATCTAGGTCCTTCACAAACAAGCACCTTAATTGCTAACCCATCTCGCCATCCCTAAAATATATTTTTGTTTAAATTTTTTTATTAGTTTTCTTTTAAGCAACTACAGGCAGTTTGGTACCATTGTTTAGGCTCATCCATGACCTACCCCCTCCCAATGGCCCCTCCTTGTTGATGTAAATGGATCATGCATTGTTCACATAATGCCCACAGTTCTTGGTACGATAAAAGTCTCTGAATATCATGACCCAACATGTGGCTCTGACATTCTTTCCACCCCCTTTTCCACAAAATTTCCCTGAGCCATGTTGGGTTCATTTTTGGTCTGCTTCAGTGCTGAGGTGTTGGGGGCCTTTGAGGCTCTGGCTCTCTGGTTTGGTAGGAATTGAGTTTTCTCTGTGTTGGTCTCCTTCCCATTTGTGCTGGTATCCGGTTCATCAGGAAAACAGCACCCTCGCTTGTTTCACCAATTTTCTTTAGTTTCAGTCGGACCCCTTTTGAGGTATGATGGGGCAGCTCTCTCCTTAGGATCTGCATCTATCTGAAAAAGAGAAGCAGATTCTGTAACGAAGAGTAAGTTTTATTTTAATGATTTTTTAAAAGTAGATGTATGATCAGATAGATAATGTGCATGCCAGAGTCTTCATCTGATACAAACAAACTCCAGAAACATATGCTACCCTGTGCATCTGGCTTATGTGGCTACTGGGGAGTGATACCTTGATCATTTGGCTTTACAGGCAAGTGCTTAACTGCTAAGCAATCTCTCCAGCCTGTTCCCACAGGCGTCCAAGCAACTCCAGAGCAAGGTCTTGAGTGGACGTGAGTGCTACCAGAAGAAACACCTGGGAGACTGTGTCAGAGGACAGCTCTCTTACTTATTAGGGGAATGGGCTTATAACAATTCATGTAGTGGCAGGAAAAGGTATGTGCTATGGGTCACAGAGTGATTGGCTGTGTGAAGGCTGCTGGCTGATACCTCACTAACATATATGGTTAGTGTGGGGGTATGGATTACTGACCATGGGGAAACAAAAACATAAGTCTTATCAGGATGTCCAGGTACCCCAGGCAGAGGAGAGAGAACAGCCTGACTCCTGCTGGTCTCAAGGTAAGATTATCAGGGCCTCGGCCTGCTACAACCTCCTGTGGCCCTTAGCCAGGCCTGCTTAGACCTCCAGTGGTCCAGGGCCCTCACCTGTGCCTGACACCAGCCCCATAAAATATATTTTTTTCTCAGTTTTTATTAACATTTTCCATGATTATAAAAAATATCCCATGGTGTTACCCTCCCCCCACTTTCCGCTTTGAAATTCCATTGTCCATCATGTCCCCTCCCCATCTCAATCAGTCTCTGTTTTATTTTGATGGCATGATCTTTTCCTCCTCTTATGGTGGTCTTGTGTAGGTAGTGTCAGGCACTATGAGGTCATGGATATCCAGGCCATTTTATGTCTGGAGGGAGCACTTAGGAAGGAGTCCTACCCTTCCTTTGGGTCTTACATTCTTTCCACCACCTCTTCCACATTAGGCCCTGAGCCTTAGAAGGTGTGATCGAGATGTTACTCTGTACTCCAGTCACTTCTTTCCAGAACTATGGTAACTTCTGAGTCATCCCAAGGTCACTGCAATCTGAAAAGAGAAGATTCTCTACCCAAAGAGAGAGTAGCATTAATATAAAGGCATGAATATTAAGAAAAGTGCTTATGGGACAGTTTGATAGCCATAGTATATACATTTATCCAGACATCAGCAGATGTTACACCACTGGGGCTCATGACCACTCCCTGTTTTAAGTTTTCAGTATCAGGGATGTATTCCCTCCCGTGGAATACATTGGACTCCAGTCCAACTGGAGGGCAGTTGGTTTCCACCATGATAGACATGCCACTATTGCATGCATTGGCTCATTTGGGCTGGCTGGCCAATTATAAAGCTTGCAGCAACCACTGTTGAGTATCTTCACTGGTGGTTTCTCTTTCTCCCATTGAACTGCATGTAGAATGGCTTCTTCCAGCTTTCTCTCAGCTGGTCTACATGGAGGAGGTTATCAGCTCAATTCCTGGAGGATTTCTCAGTGGCCATGCAGCTCAAGTATGTGGAGTCTTCAGCAATAGGGTCTTACCATCTATTGCTGGTGGGAAACCAAGGGCTTTGGCAATGACCTATAATGTTTTGGGGGCATCAGGGACCTCCCTGGCCAACATCTCATTGGAAGATATCCCATCCCTGGCACTGAAAATTTTCTAGCAATGATCTACAGTTCCTGAGTGCTCCATTATCCAAAACCAGAGGATTCAATATAATTTATTTTTATCCTCTTAGATTTTGATTAGCCCTCCCTCCACCTTTCCTGTACTCAATCTCTTCCCATGACCTCACTTTGGGCCTTTTTGCCCCTCTTAATCTATGCTTCTACTTGCGTTTATACAATATGAACCTATTAAGTACCCTTCTCCCTTCCTTTCTCTTCTCTATATAGCTCTTTTTTTAAGCTTAATGGCTTCTGCTACTGTTTTTCTTCTTACACAACAGACCACTCATCTGTATCTAGGATCCACATATGAGAGAGAGCATGTGGTGCTTGGCTTTCTGGGCCTGAATTACCTCACTTAGTATAATCCTTTCCAGATCCATCCATTTACCTGCAAATTTCATAACTTCATCTTTCTTTACCACTGAGTGGAACTCCATTGTATAAATGTGCCATATCTGCATTATCCACTCATGTGTTGAGGGATATTTAAGATGGCTCCATCTCCTACCTATTGTGAATTGTGTGGCAATAAACATGGTTGGGAATGTACTTCTAAGGATGTGACATGAATCCTTAGGATATATGCCTAGGAGTGCTATAGCTGGGTCATATATTAGATCAATCTTTAGTTGTTTTAGGAACCTCCACACTGATTTCCAGAATGACTGGGCCAGATTGCATTCCCACCAGCAGTGTAGAAGGATTCCTCTTTTTTCACATCCCTGCCAGCATTTATAATCATTTGTTTTCATCATGGTAGCAGACAGAAGTGAGAAGGAATCTCAGTGTAGTTTTAATCTGAATTTACCTGATAATGAGGTATGTAGAACACTGTTTTAGATGTTTATACATCATTTGTATTTCTCCTTTTGAGAACTCTCTATTTATCTCCATAGCCCATTTTTTAACTGGCCTGTTTGATTTCTTATTATTTAATATTTTGAGTTCTTTGTATATCCTAGATATTAATCCTTTATCAGATATATAGCTGGCAAAGATTTTTGCACATTCTCTAGCATGCCCCTTTTGCTTTATTCACAGTGTCCTTTGCAGTACAAAATCTTTGTAATTTCATGATCTCCCAGTGGTTAATCAGTGGTGTTATTGTCTGAGCAATTGGGGTTGTATTCAGAAAGTCTTTACCAAGACCAATATGATGAAGGGTTTCACCTACATTTTTCTCTAGCAGTTTCAGAGTTTCTAGTCTGATGTTAAGGTCTTTAATCCATTTGAGCTTTATTCTTGTGCATGGAGAGAGAGAAGAATCTATTTTCATCCTTCTACAGATACTTATACAGTTTTCACAACAACCATTTGCTGAAGATGCTGTCTTTCCTCCAGTGAGTATTTTTGGCATTTTATTGAATATCAGGTGGGTATACCTACTTAGACTTACATCTGGGTTTTCTATTCTGTTTCGTTGATCTACATATCTGCTTTTGTGCCAGTACCATGATGTTTTTGTTACTATGTCTCTGTAGTATTGGTTAAAATCTGGTATGGTGATACCACCAGCCTTATTTTTGTTGCTCAGTATTATTTTAGATATTTGAGGTTTTTTGTGATTTCAAATGAACTTTTGGATTGTGTTTCCTATTTCCATGAAGAATCTCAATGGAATTTTGATAGTGATTGCACTAAATGTGTAGATTGCTTTTGGTAAGATTGCCATTTTCACAATATTGTTTCTTCCACTCCAGGAACAAGGGAAGTTTTTCCATTTCCTAGTGTCTTCTGCAATTTCTCGCATGAGTGTTTTAAAGTTCTCATTGTAGAGATTCTTTACTTCCTTGGTTATGTTTATTCCAAGGTAGTTCATTTTTTTTTTTTTTGATGCAGTTGTGAATGGGAGTGATTCTCTGATTTCACCTTCTGTGTGTTTGTTGTTAGCATATAGGAAGGCTACTGATTTCTGTGTATTTCTTTTGTATCCTGCTACATGTCTGTAACTGTTTATCAGCTCTAACAATTTGTTTATAGAAACAAATGATGATGAGAAAATGATGTACAGTCTTTAGGGTCCTTTATGTATAGAATCATGTAATCTGCAAATAATAAGTTGATCTCTTCCCTTCCAATTTGTATCCCTTTTATTTGTGTCTCTTGCCTTACTGCTATGGCTCAGACTTCCAGTACTATATAAATAAAGTGGAGACAGTGGACACCCTTGTCTTTTTTCCTGATTCTAGTAGAAAAGTTTCCAGTTTTTCCCCATTTAGTAATATGTTGGCTGTAGGCTTGTCATAAACAGCCTTTATTATATTGAAATGTGATCCTTGTATTCCAAGTCTCTGTAGGACTTTTATCATGAAGGGGGGTTGGATTTTGGCAAACACATGCTCTATGTCTAATGAGTTGATCATGTGATTTTTTTCCTTCAGTCCATTTATATAATGTATTACATTTATTGATTTGTGTATGTTGAACCATCCCTGCAACTCTGGGATAAATCCTAGTTGGTCAGGGTGAATGATCTTATTGATATATATATATATATACATATATATATATATATATATATATATATTTTTTTTTTTTTTTTTAGGTAGGACTATTGAGTCCGGGGGTGGCCTTGAACTCACGGCAATTCTCCTACCTCTGCCTCCCAGGTGCTGGGATAAAAGATGTGCGCCACCACGCCCGGTTTTCTGATATATTCTTGTATTCTGTATGCCAATATTTTGTTGAGAATTTTTGCATCTATGTTTATGAGGAAGATTTGTCTGTAATTTTCTTTGTTTCTTCTATCTTTGCCTGGTTTTGGTATCAGGGTGATCCTGGCTTCATAGAAGGAGTTTGGTAGGATTCCTTCTTTTTCTATTTCATGGAAAAGCATAAGAAGCAATGGTGTTAGTTCTTCCCTGAACAGCAAAAAATCCATCTGGCCCTGGGCTTTTGTTAGTTGGGAGATTTTTGATAAGTGATTCGATCTCCTTGCTTCTTCTAGGTCTATTTAAGTGATTATTCTCATCTTGATTTAATTTAGATAGGTCATATAAATCAAGGAAATCATTAAGTTCTTCTAGATTTTCATATTTTGGGAAGTATATGCTTTAGTAGTATGTCCCTATGATTTTTTGAATTTCTCTGCCATATGTTGTGATGTTACCTTTTTCATCTCTGATTTTGCTAATTTGTGACTGTTCTCTCTTTCTATTGGTCAGATTTGCTAAGGGTTTATCAATCTTGTTTATCCTTTCAAAGAACCAACTCTTTGTTTCATTGATTCTTTGATTTCTTTTTTTGGATTCTATTTCATAAATTTCTGCCCTAATCTTTATTATTTTTTTCCCATCTACTTATTTTTGGTTTGCCTTGTCCTTCTCTTCACAAGACTTTAAGGTGAAGCATTAGGTCATTTACTTGCAACCTTTCTAATTTCTTTTTTTTTTTTTTTTTTTTTTTTTTTTGGTTTTTCGAGGTAGGGTCTCACTCTGGCTCAGGCTGACCTGGAATTTACTGTGTAATCTCAGGGTGGCTCGAACTCTTGGCGATCCTCCTACCTCTGCCTCCTGAGTGCTGGGATTAAAGACGTGCGCCACCACGCCCAGCCTAATTTCTTAATATAGGCCCTTAAAGACATAAATTTACCTCTTAGGACTGTCGTCATTGTGTCCCATAGATTTCGGCATATTGTGTTCTCATCATCATTTGATTCTATAAATTTTTTGGTTTTCTTCTTCATTTCTTTATTTACCCATTCATCATTTAGTAGTGGGCTGTTTAATTTCCATGATTTTGTGTATGTTGTATAGCCTTTCTTGCTGTTGATTTGTTGTTTGATTCCACTGTGGTCAGATAGAATGCAAGGAATTATTTCAATTTTCCTATATTTGTTAAGATTTGCTTTGTGGCCTAATATATGGTCTATTTTAGAGAATGTTCCGTGTGTTGCTGAAATGAATGTATATTCTGAAGCATTTGGATGAAATGTCCATATATATCTGTTAGTTCCATTCTTTCTATGACCTCATTTAGTCCAGATGCCTCTCTGTTTATTTTTTCCCTGGAAACCTATCAATTGATGAGAGTGGGGTGTTGAAGTCACCCACTACCAATTTGTTTGGTGTCATCTGTGACCTTAGTCCTAATAGCTCTTCTTTGATGAATTTGGGGGTCCCCATGTTAGGTGCATATAAGTTTAGGATTTTAATGTACTCCTGTGGGAGGGTGTCTTTAATCAATGTAAAGTGGTCTTTCGTATCTTTCCTAACTAATGTTGGACTGAAGTCTACCTTGTCACATATTTGGGTAGCAAATCCTGCTTGTTTTATAGGTGCATTTGCTTAAAACACCGTTTCCAACCTTTCACCCTAAGATAGTGTCCATACTTCGTATAAAGGTGGGTTTCTTGGAGACAACAAACTGAAGGATCCTGCCTTTTAACCCAGTCTGCAAACATATGCCTTTTGGTTAGGGAATTGAGGCCATTGTTATTAAGAGATATTATTGAAAGGTGTGTATTTATGTTTGCCAGGGTTTTTTGTGTGTATGTGGTTCCGGTTCTACCTTTGCTCTCTTGTGTTAACTAGTATTTGACTATAGTTTGTTTTTTCTCAGTTCCTTATATGTGTGCTTTCCTTTTTCTTCAGGATGGAGGATTCTTTCTAATATTTTCTGTAGAGCTGGTTTTGGTTTTAAACACCTCTTTAGCTTGCTTTTGTTGTGAAATGTCCTTATTTCTTTGCCTATTTGAATGGATAGCTTTGTAGGATAAAGTAACCTTAGTTGACAGTTGTTATCTTTCAGGACTTGGAGACACAAATAAATGATGCAATAAGAACATCATTGGAATAAACATCATGAAAACATGAAATACTTGTTAATATATAGAACTACTTACCAAACAGTTACTCTGAATAAGAAAAACAATTCAATGGACACTATTAATAAATGCAAACATCTGAGCACATATAGCTTATTAAGGTTCAGAAAGTATTAGGAAACCGCAGAGACTTTTTAAAAGTTAACAGGATTAAACTAGTTAAAGAAAATCCTTGTCAAAGCAAAAACAAGAAATTTCATTCACTGCTGAAATCTACAAAATTATTTCAAAAGAATTTACTTTCAGGCTAGTGACTGAATTGGTGGTTAAGGTGCTTCCATGCAAATCCTACGAACACATGTTCCAGTTCCCTCGTAGCCAGATGCACAGTGAGGAAAACACAAAATGTTGATCATGTGCCACAAAGAGGCACAAGTGTTTGAAGTTTGTTCACAAGTACTGAAGGCCCAGGTGCACTCATTCCCTCCTTCTCTTACTCTCTTTCTGGTTCTTTCTCTCTCCCTCAAAACCAAAGAGCTTATTTTAATCATTTACTCTATACCATCAGACAAATAAAAACTTTGTAATATCCTTTAAATAAACAATGTCATAAGATCAGGAATAAGAACTATGACAAAAGACATTGGTATGTCAATAACTTTGATGAACAGAAATGAATACAGAGCAGAACTCCTTGAATAGCTTGAGCTGACTGTGAATGGCAAGTGGAGCATTTGCTTCAGTGGGAAATAGCCTCAGTAGATTTGAAGAGCAAGTGAATAAATGCCCTTCATTTACAAATGGACTTAGTAGTCTGTGAACAATAAATGCTGGAAGTACTTGCTGCACTTAATGGCCTTAAAAAAAAATCTTGAAATGGAAGTGTACAAAGTGCCCTCTTTGAGAAATAGACTTTGTAATTTCAGATATACAAGTGTAGAAATATTCCCACGGAGAATTGAATATTTATCTGCCTTTCTTTAATTTTTTTCAGGCAAGCCAAGCGGACTGGACTTTTTATGACTTTTTTTATGACTGGACTTTTTATGAGTGATAGCAAGCAAGAGACAGACAGACAGAGAGAGAGCGAGAGCCAGAGCAAGAGGGAGAGAGAGAGAGAGAGAGGGAGGGAGACAGAACTGGCACACCAGGGTCTCAGCCAAGGTAATTGGCTCCAGTTTGTCATGAACCACTTTGTGGGTATGAGCACATTCATCACCTTGTGTGTCTGGCTTATGTTTGACCTGAAGAATCAAATGTGTTCTTAGGCTTTACAGGCATACATCTCAACTGCTAATCCATCTTCTCAGCCTGAGAATTATATTCATTTAGTCTCAACCAGCAAGTCCATGCATGGCCATAAAAGAAAAATGTGCAGAGGAGAGTAAGAACAACAAGTAGACAATATTTTTCCTTCTTAAATTGCCTTAGTGGGCTTTGAGCAGAAAACATAAGAATGACCATGATTTAGACATAAACTTAGTATTCTATGACTAAAAAGAACACGAAATACACATTAGGAGAAATCCATTTCACAGAGTGATTAGACAGTTTTGATATTGTCATCAACTAGAAATAATGTTAGTTGACTTTACAGGCTAGTGTAGAAATGGCCAAAGTAGATAAATAATCCTTGTATTCAAAAACTACCAAGTGCATGAATTGCCTGCACTCAGGAATATCCATAGTAGCCTAAGAAAAACAGGTGTATGAATGAATGTCATAGAGATAGAGACTTAATACACTATAACCAGCAAAACTTTTTTTGCCTCATCAAGAAATAGCTTTAGTGGACTCTGACCATCAAGGAGAGGATTTCATTCATTCAGACATAGCCTTATTCACCTTCTGACCCCTCACATATTGTAAAGTCCCCCATGGAGAAATAACATTAGTAGACATGGTTCAGCAAGTGCTGGAACTGCATCATTTAGAAACAGCATTTAAAATCTCAGGAAAAAAATTCAGCGATGCGAATGTATGGAAATGCCTTTCATAGACCACATAGTCCCCTTTGATCAACAGCTCAAAATGGCTTGAAATCAATTTATGGAACTTGGAGATGCTAGCCAGAGCTAAAGGATTTAGGGGTAGGCTTCATCACTCATTATCCAGACCTCTTCTTATCAGCCAATCCCTCCACATGTCTACTGAGTGTTATATGTCTTAGCCCAGTATGAATTACCTGTATTAAGAGATGGCCTTAGTAAACTATTCCCAGAAAGTGTGTTAAGTTGCATCAGTTAAAAAAAAAAAATCGCTTGTTTGAGAGAGGAATAGGCAGAGAGGAAGAGGGAGAAACGAAAGTAACATAGAAAGGTGTGTGTGTGTGTGTGTGTGTGTGTGTGTGTGTGTGTGTGTGTGTGTGTATTGGTGCACCAAGGTATCTGGCCTTGAAAAGAACCTCCAGATTAATTTGCCACTTTTTGCACCTGCTGTTACATGAATCTTGGGGAATCAATCCCAGATTTCCAGGATTTGTAAACAAGTCCCTTTATCCACTAAGCCTTTTCTTCAGTCCTGAATTACCATATTGGAGACATAGATGTCACAGACACTTTTGAGTAAGTGTAGGGATTGTCCTCATTGAGAAAATACTTAGTCACCTCTGGGGCACACAATCACAACAACACAACCACCGCATGTTCTCACTCATCTGAAGTTCCTAATATGAATCAGGTCAAATTGATTACATAACAGAAGAGCATCTTGAGGCTTGGACAATAGTGGTAGGTGTGGCTTAAGGTAAGGTAAAGAATGGGGGAGGACCCAAAACCTGAAGCCAAGTTGAACTGGTTCCATAGAATCCCATATGCTGGAAATCAGACTAAAAGGTGGAACTTTCAAGCAAAACTTGGATAGACCACCTGAATCAAAAGGTACTGAAGAGAGTGAAAAGAAACCTAACCTCAAATTTCTATTGTTTCTCTTTCATCCTTGGATTTTTCTTTTGTCTTTCCCTTTGGTGCTGGCCTGTAATTCCCTGTACCAGGATGTGGCCTACATCCACAATGAGCTGTTGATTAGAAATGCCTATTATACCTCCCAAAACAAGACAGACTTCTGTCAGAGTACTTGATTACCCACCAGAGGTTAATGGTGAGACCCTGCTGCTGAAGACACCAATTGCTGTCAGCTGGCACAATGGAGAGACCTAATTGGAATCCATAGGAGAGAAAGTCTTCAGATATTTAGCCCATCTAGTGCTGGAAGTCGCTACATGAGATACCAGGTGGAAGTGGCCAAAATCCGTCCATGCAACTCAAAGTCTAAGTTAATAATGGTTTTCATATTTAACTGGCACTGACTTCACTCTGCACTGGAGAATCTGCTTATCTTTATCAGATGGGACCTCGACTTGAGGGGATAAACAACCCCGCACACTCCATCACAGCCCCAGCTGAAACCACAAAGGAATTGGGGAAATGAGCAAGAAGGTTTAAACTTGCAGTTGGGTTAATATCAGCACAAGGGTGATGGAGAAAGATACTGGGAACACTCAACCCCTACCAATCCAGACAACTAGAAGCTCCTAAGTGCCCATCACTAAAGTAGACCTAAAATGCTCAGTGAATTTTGCAGAAGAGGGGTCAAAAATATTGAATAGCCACAAGTTGGGACATTTTGCAGAAAGAAACTGCCTCCTCCCCATAATTGACTGCTGCCACATAATGCATGATGCATGATACCCATAGGGTTGACCTGCATCCCTAATGAGGAAGGCCTCTTCAGAAAAGGGGGAGGGAGGAGGAAAAGGATGGTACCAACATGTGTTTATGTACGAATAGGCCCATATCCAATAATAATAATAATAATAATAATAATAATAATAATAATAATAAAATAAAATATGTTCTCACAGTCTCTGCCCAGCAATGTGTGAATGCCCCTTCATGGAGAAATAAGTTGAGGCTGTTTTGAACTATGAGTGCAGATATTGCTATTATTCATAAATAGCGCTCACAGACTATGACTGGAACGTGAAGGAAGGACACTCATTGGGCAATAGCCTTAGTGAACTTTGTCCAGCAAAGCTAGGTAAGTGTTGTGCTCATTAAATGTGACTCTCAACAGAGGGCACAGAAAATGACAAGGACTCTTTATTGTTGTTGTCTAAAGTGGAACTCAAGTTGGCAACATTATTCTGACCTTTGTCTTTCCAAAGGGAAACATTCTAAGAAACCAGGTGCAGAATTGAATCCGTGCATAAAAGACATACAGTTCTGTAGGGAGATCAAATTTTTCAGGGCATTTCTTCTTAACTGATCCCACAAAAATCCACTGTGCTCCCAGAACAGCAGAACTGGGGTGCTTCTACTAACTTAATGGAAGATTAAGTCCAGAGAGGACTTTCAGGGACTCTATAGAAATGAAGAATTCTGTTACATAATCATGAAATACATAAATCTGAGGCACAGTTTTATTGTTCGAGTGTAGTTTAACAATAAGAAAAGTAGAACTCTAACACTTGAGAGTGAACAGCATTGGGAAATGAACCATATTATCTGCTAGCAACATTACAAAAACAAATTAGTGCTTTTTAAACAGTCTGTTGAGGAGCCAACAGACACACTTCTGAAGACAAGCACAGGTGAGTGTTTGTTTTGTGGAACATTGCCTGTTGTGGGAAAACTCACTCTTCATTGCAGAGACAAGAACTCCCTCTATTCCATTAGGATTTTGTTAATGGAGAAGGGAATGGACACACCAACAGCTGCCTTTGTAGCATCATGTTGAAATCCCATTCTGTTTGTTACAGTAATATGAGTGATATACAATGTGCCAAAACAAATCTTCCCAATACTTTGAGAAACTACTGAGCCACTTTGAAAAACTGACCACCAAAGGGTCACTCTTTAAAGCAGACAAAATACAATACATAGTTAACCTGTGTGAAAAACTCTTCATGTTCCATCCTACTTTAACGCAACATTCCATTTGTTTGTAGCTAATCAAATGCCTAAATTTTACATATGGTGCATAATATACCCACTTCGTGCTATTAAATTGTTTGTCCACTATAAATTTAGCTCTTTTTCATATATAGATAATTTCTGAAAGGGAGGGAGTAGGAAAAAAATACTAATAAATATCCAAAAGATCATTCAAAATAGTTTTTGTTTTTCCCTAAGTTGTTAAGTATGGTCAGTGGAGATGGCTCAGTGGATTAAGCTTTTGTTTTGCAAGGGTAACTGGCATTCAGATCTGTAGCTACATTATAAGTGCAAGGCATGGTGGTCTACCTGTAATTCTGTGCCTGAGAGACAGAGACAGGAACAAACTGGCTAAATAAAATATATCAGCTCTGGGTTTAAGCTATACCTATATGAGGTGGGGATAAATCACCGAAGACACCCAAGGTCATCCTATGATCACTGCATGTGTACTAAGACACATGTGTCCACCCACATATATGTGAACATGCATGCACTCTCCACATATATACAAAGGTATAAAAAATAAAATAAATAAATAAATGAAACTGGGTGTGGTGGTGCTTGCTTTTAATCCAGCACTTCATAGCCAGAGGTAGGTGGCTTTCCAAGACCAGACTACATAGTGAGTCCCAGGTCAGCCTGGGTTTGGGTGAAAACCTCAAAAATAATAAATAAATAAATAATACATGAAAGATGTTTAAAGGCCTCCAGTTCTCTAACATGTAAAACAATATTTTATTTATTCATATTGACAGAGCAAGAATAAAAAGAAGATGGCTAGAAAATGAGCATGTCAGGGCCACCAGACACTGCAAATGATCTCAAGAATTGCACACCACCTTGTACATCTGGCTTTCTGTGGGTACTGATGAATCCCACCTGACAACTTTGGCTTCATATTAACTACTAAGCTATCTCTTCATTCCAAGTTTACAAACATTTTAATGAGACTATGATCACATTTCATAGACGTAGTCACTGGGGTTAATTCTAGAGAAAATAATTGATTATGATTCTATAATTATTAGAGGTGGAGGAAGATAAACAGGCAGAAAAAGAAGGTAAAGATGAGAAGAGGATGAGTGTAGGAACAGAGAGAGGAAAAGGAGGAAGAAAGCATAATAGAGGCACACAACACGAAGTAAAAAAGAGGTATGGTAATGGAGATGGTATAAGCTATCCCTGAAAGGTCTCCCACCATACACGTAATCATAAGTGAAAATGTCTGCTTGAGATGACCTGTGTTGACTTTGAACTTATGCTTTCACATGCTTAATGCAAGCTTTGTAGGGTATGGGTCACTCCTTGGGCAACCTGCCTCTTAACCACGCTCCCCAGGCTGTGCTATGAGAAGGTATGTGAAGTCTCAGCTGAGTGGCAAAATGGTTGGACCTGGAACAGATCATAATCAGCGAATTTACCCAATCACAGAAAAAAAAAGTCGACACATAGTCTCACTCATCTGCAACACCTAACCTGAATCGGCCAAGATGCCTTACATACCCAGCAAGCACCTCATGGACTAGACAATAAGATGGATGGGAGGGTGGGAAGGGAATCGAAGGGTGGAAAACAGTAATCTGGACCCAAACAGCAATGGTACCATAAAATTCTACTTCCTAAAAAATAGACCAAATGGCTGAACCTTCACTAGACCCTTACAGGAAGCACCGGAAAAACAAGACACTGGAGAGGGTAGGATCAAGACTGACCTAAATCTCCTACATCCTCCCTCCCTCCCTCTACCCCTCTCCCCTCTATCTCTATCCTCTCTAACTCTTGTATATTAGTTATGTTCTTCCTCAATTTCTTAGTGGGCACTGACCTGTAACCCCCACTTCCAGCTTGGGCCAACCATCCACAATGAGCTTTTGATCAGAGAAACCTACAAGGTTTCATAAAACCATGACAGACTTCTGTCAGAGTACTTGATGACCCACCAAAGGCCAGTGGTAAGACCCTATTGCTGAAGACTCCATACGCAGCTGACATGTAAAATGGAATGACATGGCTGGAAGCCAGGAGAGAGTCAGTCTCCAGACAGTCAGCGTGTCTAGTGCCAGAAGGTGCTACATAGGCGACTGGGGGAAAAGACCAAGATCTGTCCAAACAACACATTGTTTAATCTAATTAGCAACAAATAACCAGATGTGATGCCCACACTAGTGCAATAGTGGTACACAGCTATGGTGAGGAACCAATTGCTCCTGATTTGGCTAACTGATCCACTCAGTGGTACTAGACCCATAGCTGGAGCTGGGAAACAAGTCAGAACCATACCCAAATACAATTGGACTCTACAATATCAAGCTACCATCAATCAGGGGGTATAAGAGGGCCTACACCTATCATACTGTCTATCAAAAAAGTAAGTGTTATCTCAATTTTCCAGGTGCTAACTTACTCTCCATTGGAGAATTTGCTTCTCTTTTCCAGATAGATGCAGATCCTAAGAAGAGAGCTGCCCCAACATACCTCAAAAGGGGCCCAACTGAAACTAAGGACAACTGGCGAAGTAAGCAAGGGTGATGTTTTCCTGTGAACCAGATAGCAGCACAAAGGGGAAGGAGATCAACGCAGAGAAAAATCAACTCCTACCAAATCAGAGAGCCAGAGCCTCAGAGGCCCCCAACACCTAAGCACTGAAGCAGACCAAAAATGAACCCAACATGGCTCAGGGAAATTTTGTGGAAGAGGGGGCGGAAAGAATGTCAGAGTCACATGTTGGGTCATGATTTGCAGAGACATTTATCATACCAATAACTGGGGGCTAACTCCACAATTCTCAACCCATTTTCATTAACAAGGAGGGTCCAATGGGAGGGGGTAGATCACAGATGAGCCTAAATAATGGTATCAAACTGCCTGTATTTACTGAAAAGAAAACTAATAAATTAAATTTAAAAAAATCAGATGGTCAGCTTGATTGATGCAGGGAAGGCCTTTGACAAAATACAACACCACTTCTTGATCACAACATTGGAAAGAATAGGCATGGAGGGATTATATCACAACACAACAAAAGCTATATAAAAAGCTCCTAAAGCTCAAATAATACTTAATGGGGAAAAACTCAAGGACTTCCCACTAAGATAAGGAAGAACACAGGGGTGTCCACTCTCACCTCTGCTCTTCAACATAGTACTGGAATTACTTGCCCAAGCAATAAGAAAGGAGAAAGTTATGAAAAGGGATTCAAATTGGAAGGGAAGAAATCATGTTAGCCCTATTTGCAGATGACATGATCGTTTATATAAGTGACCAAAAAGTCTCCATCCCCAAACTTCTAAAGTTGATACATTCCTTCAGCTAACTGGCACTAAACAAAACAAAATTAATGCACAAAAATCAGCATTATTTCTGTATGAAAAGGACAAATATTCACAGAAATAAATTAGTGATGCTGTCCCACTTTCAAGAGCAAAAAAAATGAAATCCTTTGGAATAACAATAACGAAGGATGTGAAAGACACCTATAATGAAAATATAAACACACTCAAAAAAAAAAAAAAAGTACAGCAGGACTTGATAAGATGGATGTGCCTCCCATGCTTCTGAATAGGTAGAATTAAGATTGTGAGAATGGCAATTCTACCAAAACCAATGTAGAGGGTTAATAAATACCAATAAAATAATAGCATCATTCTTCACAGAGACTGAAAAAAATGATATCAAAATTCATATGGAATGACAAAAGGCCTCAAATATACAAATATAACCTCAGTAAAAGAAGCACTTCTGGTGGTACCACCATACCTGATCTAAAGCTATATTACAAAGCCATAGTGACAAAAAACAGCATGGTACTGGAATAAAAATGAAACATAGGTCAATGGAACAAATTTGAAGACCCAGACTTTAGGGCAAGCAACTACAGCTGCCTGATCTTTGACAAAGGTGCCAATAATGTAGACTGAAGAAAAGACAGCATCTTCAACAACTGGTGTTGGACAAATTGGATGATGATATCTAGAAAAATGAGATTAGACCCTCTCATTTGCCATGGAGAAAACTCAAGTCCAAATGGATTAAAGATCTCAATATTAAACATGAAATTTTTTCAATAACTCAAAGAAATAATAGGAAGCACTTTGCATGATATAGGAGTGGGAAAAGACTTACTGAACAAAACTCCAGTAGCCAACGATATTAAGCATTCAGTCAGTCAATGGGATCTCATGAACAACCAAAGTGAATAGATTCCCCACTAAAGAGGAGAAAATCTTTGCCAGCTATACCATTGACAGAAGCCTAATATCTAGCATATTAAAGAACTTGAAATCTAAACAATAAAGCATCAAACTAACCACTGAAAAAGTGGAGCAGAGAACCACATAGGGAATTCTCAGAGGAAGAATTACAAAGGGGTAACACACACTTAATAAAAATTTCAACAGCCCTAACCATTAGAGAATTGCAAATTAAAACTACTATGAGATTCCACCTTACACCAGTAAGGATAGAAAACTTTAAAAAATCAAATGAAAACAGATGTTGGAAAGGTTGTAGAGAAACAGTAACACTAATTCATGAGGTTGGGAATGTCAGCTGGTAAACCCTTGTGGAAATCAATTTGGAGATTGCTGGGGAGGATGGATATAGAGTTACCAGCAGATGCTGTTATTCCCTTACTGGGTGTTTACCACAAAAGTTCCACATCTCAGTTGAGAAATATTTGCTCAACCACACTTATAGCTACTAAATTCCTAACAGCTCAAAACTGGAATCAACCCAGATGTCCATCACTGGATGAATAGATAAGCAAGATGTGGGACACCTACACAATGGAATTCTACTCAGCAGTAAGAAAAAATAACACTTTCAAATTTGTGGAAAAATGGTTAAACTTAGAGTAGATCATACTCAGTGAACTCACACAATCACAGAAAGACAACCACCACATACCCTCACTCATCTGCAGTTCCAAATCTGGATCAGCCCGAGTTGCTGACATAACTGAATACCATCTTGAGGCTTGGACAATAGGGAGCATAGGGCTTGGGTAAAGGGAAAAGGTAGTGTGGGCACACAACTGGACCCAAAATGAACTGGTACCAAAAAATTCTATACCCTGAAATTCTGACTAAAAGGTAGAATCCTCAATAGGACCTTAGAGGAAGCACCTGAATAGAAGGGCCCTGGAGAGAGTGAGATGAAACCTAACGTCAAATTTCTCATGTTTCTTTTTCTTCTCTGGCTTTTTGATTTTTCTTGCCTTTGGCCATGGCCCGTAAGTCCCTGTTCCAGTATGTGCTCAATATCCATAATGAGCTGATGATCAGAGAGACCTATTAGTTTTCCCAATGCAAACAAGACCAACGTCTGTGAGAGCACTTGATTACCAACCAGAGCTTAATGGTAAGACCCTGACTGCTGAAAACACCAAATGCTGTTGACATGGATCATGGTGGTAATCAGGAGGAGAGCCACACCCCAGACAATTAGCCCATCGAGTGCTAGATGGAGCTACATGAGCTACCAGGGGGGGAAGTGGACAACATCTGTCTAAGCAACTCAATGTCTAAGTGACCCAGAAATAAACAACTTGACATGATGCTCACACAAGAGCAATAGTGGCACACAGCCATGGTGGGTAACCAACTGCTTTTGGACTTGTGAACAGATCTGCTCAGTAGAAAGGGAATCATATCTGGAACTGGGAAACAAGTCAGAATCATATACAGATAATGGATCTGCTTCCATTGTTATGTTCCCACTAACCTTACACTATAAGAGTGTCTAAACCCTCTTAATTCTCTCTAAATTTGTTAATATTATCCCATTTAACTGGTGTTTATGTTCATACACCATTGAAGAATCTGCTACTCTTTTTTAGATGGGAAGTTGACCTGGGGAATTAAAAGATCTAGTGTTTCCACCCCAGCCCCAGCCCCAGCTGAAAGCACAGAAGAATTGAAGAAACAAGCAAGAATACCACTGTCTTAGTTAAGTTGTTATCAGCATAGGGGTGATGGAATAGATACTGAGGACACTCTGCACCTATTGAACTAGAGATCCTGATGATCCTAAGACCCCATCACTGAAGTAGACTTTAAATGCTCCCAGTATGGCACAGGCAATTTTTTGAAAGAGGAGGCTGAAGGATTGTTAGAGCCACTAGTTGGGACATTTTGCACAGAGATATTGCCTCTCCCCTCCCTCCCTCACAATGCATAGCCCACAATACCCATGCAGTTGACCTGCGTCTCCAAAGAGGTAAGCCATTTTAGAAGTCCAATATTTGGAGGCTGATTTTACTAAGGACTTACTGCCTCAGCAAATGGGGCTTCCATTACTACAAGGAACATATATGCCAAACATCATAGCGTTAAGACATTTTGTTAATTTATGAAAAAACTGATGTTAGGAATGCATGAAGTCTTGATTTTAATTTTAAATTATGCCTTTAAATGTATACAGTGTGTATGTACCACTTTTACTTTTTATGGAAAAATAATCAATGCCTGTCACTATGTTGCATATTATAATGTATTTTGGATGATAGACTCAGATTATATATTGGATCAACTTCCCGTTAAACTAGTTGCATCAATTCAAGGAAACTACAATCACAACTGTGATGCTAACTTCCTTGTGAGAACTTGATTCAGAAACGTTGTCAAACTCTAAAACCTGCGATCATTTCTAAGGGTGTCCATTATGCCTGCGAACATCATACTATGAACAGGGTTGATTTTCTTCATGTTTTTTCCCCCTCTGCTATGAAATGGAAAGTCCTCCCAAGGCAATTCAGACATCATCAGTATGTTGTAAGTCATCAAAGGTCCGGATTCATGATTTCTACATATCACAGACTAAACTGTCTGCAAAAGGGACAAAAATGATCTTTATTTGTTTGTTTGTTTTTACCTTGAGAGTTGACTAACACAGCTGTTTTTCTTTTCCTCCACAATTGCTGAGAGATACACTCACTATTACTCTTTAAGTTGCCACTAGTCAAGGACCATCAAAACAAATTTAGAAAAAAAAAAAGTATGGTATATATGAATGAAGCTTTATATATTGCCAGTATAAGATGGCTCTCTCCCCACCAATTTTACATGACTTTATTTCTATCAATAATTGTACAAGCCCAAACCAAAAAGATGCTATAATGTCTTCCTTAAGTATTCACGTAAATGAATACTGTCTGAGGTTAGAGAATTTCACAATATGCATTTGTAATAAGGACAAACCTTTTGTAGAATTTAGATAGCCATTCTTGTGAAGAACTACATTCAATTCATTCTTATAATGTGCATGTTTGAAGCGGCCATACTTATAATCATGTGGTGCATAGTTGGTATAATATTTTTGGATTGTTGCAGGATGTGAGATGTGTTGCTAAACTAAAATGTTTATGTCAATAGCAGGTAGTCATGATAAAAATACCCACCTACATCTTTATTATAAAATTGTAGGATCCAGACTCTTGGATAGGCATCATATGAATTATGAAGGAGCCACAAACCCTTTGGGTTGTCAATTTTCTGCTCAACTGGTTCAATGTCTAGTAGTGGATACACTGAAAGAATGACAAAAGTCAACCTCTCAAACACAAATAGTCATCTGTAGGATAATGAAAAAAAGTGAAAGGATAGCACATAATACCATGTTGAAGGAAAATGTCCTGTGAAGATTGTTTTATGCTAGCCATAGTAAGAAAAGAATTACTTACTTATAAGAGCAAAAATCCGACGTTTGTAATTGGCTGCCTGAAGTCTGTAGAGTCGACATGTGCCATTTTCCCTAAATAAGGTTAGAAAACATCCAGCACATATCAAATAATATTCCACATTACTTTTACTTCAGGAAGTAGCAACACTACATTACAGTTTACTGTTTAAAAGGAAACTGTGTTTTCACAGCTTTACTCTGTCTCACATCAACTTCTGTAATTGTTCCACAATTTTTTGTGACTTCCTGTGCCACATGGTGTTTGCAGCTCCTTCTCATTCTCCCTCACAGTTCAACATTCAACAAATATCCTCTTTGACTTTACACCATGGGGAAAGTTTAAAACACTTTATCTGAATGCATAGACTTTGAAAACATCCGAAATACAGTCACTGAATTGAGTTCTCATTTTTATATCTGATTTCTGGTTTTCCTTTTCCAGTTGCTTATTCATTTGTTGAATACATATGTGTATTCAGTATGCATTCCTGTGTGTATGCATGTGTTCATATAAAGCTTGAAGATGTGCATGAATGTTTTCATCAATGACACATGGCCACACAAGACCTATCACTTAAGTGAAATGCCACTGATTAATGCAGCTTTGCAAAGCATAATATCTTCCACATATTCTCCCGAGTATATGTGCTCCTTAACATCTTTAACTGTGTATTATGACACACATAGTAGAATTAAGAAATAATAATTCACTGTAGAGATTGTATTTTCTCATCTTGTTCTTTGAAGAGCCCAAAACACAGCTGTAACTACAACCGGATGTCATGGGATGGTGTACCTAATAAACCACAAGGTAAAAATAGTAAATATCATCAAAACATGGTTGAAAGCAAATCACAATTTGATGGCAGATACTTATCTTTAATATATTATGCCTGACTCCTCTGAAAAGGACTGTCATAGAATGACCCACATGTGCAAGAAAAATATGGAATTTGAATTGAAGCTGACTTTTTGAAGAAGAAAAATGAATTGTAGCATTATGACTGATACAACCTATCTAGTTTCCACAGGAGAATAACTACAAAACACAACAGACACATGTGGTCCAAACCCAACTTTCATGCATGTCTATTATTCCATCAGACTTGGTTAGATGTATTCTTTTGGAAATCCATTCAGAATTCTGTAAAGATGGAAGAGCCATTTCACTTGATACATTCCTCTATATGTAGGAAACCCTGCGCCTTAGTAGGCATGGTGGCACACCCCATCTAATGCCAGAATTCTGAAGGCAGAGATAGAAAAGATCTCTCTGAGTTCAAGGTAAGCCTGAGAGTATATATGGTCATCCCAGGATACACTGAGACCCTACCTCAGAATACCAAAAGCAAAAAGTAAATACAGTTCTTTATATCTACATTGATATTATGATATTTTTAGTATAAACTTACATTTAAAACATTCTTACTCACATTAAATAGTAAAAGAAAATGTGCAAGTATGTTTCATACAAAAATATAGTTCTCACCATCCTCACAGCAAGGGAAATTTAAACTAGTAAATACTAAATTGCCTGAGACAGGATGGCTTAATAAAAGAGAGGCAAGTGAAACAATGACCTTATCTAATGACACTGAGGCCCATGTAGAAGAGTGGCCCACCCAGAGCCATAATCAGCTCTACTCCTATAGCTCATGTTAGACATGGTATCTTCAAGGGTTGCTGTTGAGCACAAACCAGACAGCTGAGAGCTGCAGCCAGCAGTAGAATTCATTCTCCTGGTGCCTGTCTCCACTCTTCTGAGGAAGCGCAGTGCAGCTCTCTTTATGTAGCAAATGAGGGTAGGAGGATGCATTCAAGGCCCATTTGTGGAAGATGTAGAACAATCCAATTGGTCATGGTGTGCTTCATGTTCTGTCAATATATCCTTTTTTTGTATGATGGTGTTGGTGGCTGCTTTAACTTGCATTAATTCCAAAATTAATTTAGTGTGAAGAAGGGGATGTGATGACTTGAAAGCTTAATTTGATCTGCATTAAAAAATACACATGAAATGTCAAGGACCATAATACTTCCTCACTCATGTGTTCTGAGTTCCACAATGGACAATGGAGTAGGTGTCCACTGCAATTTCTGTGTCATTTTATTACCTGAGTCTTCTCAAAATGACTTCCACAATCCATGCCATTGCTTAGAAAAGATGAGTCTTATTGATATGCTTATCAGATATTACTAACTTTGACATGGTCTAGGGAACATGGACAAACTCTGGTACATACATCTTCTGTTTTATGTTACAGGGGAAACCAAGCTCTGGGGTCAATTCTGGGAGCTGAGGAGCTGGTTATAAAATGACTATAGCAATGATATCAAAGTCTGCAGTTGGTGCTGATGTGGAAAAGCTACAACTTCGAAGTTTGATGTTCAAATGGATGCTGGGAACTCCAATTATTACTAGGGTATGATAACACAGTGCACAGGTGGATGAGTGATTAGTACTTCACTCTACATTCAAGGGGCACCAGAGGCTTAGAGAAATTAGCTGTTGGGGTGGGGGGAGGTTCAGAGAACAAAGGGATGATTGTGCAGGTCAGGGGCATGGCATTATTACGAAATTATACCAGTGTGGTGGCAGGTGTATGTGTGGAATATTAAGGGTGGGATGGAAAGCCGTGGTCCTTAATGTGTATTTAAATGAAGCTTATTGTACTGAAGGATGATACCAAGGATCAGAGGGCAGAGCTAATAATTTTATAGGTATCTGAATGCTGATGCTGAGATGAGTGGTTCCAGGCTGGGACATGACCTCAATTAGGATTAGCCTTGGATTATATCAGTTTGGTATCATGTTCCAGATTGATACTGGATGGTGTTGTACTTCTGTTGGTCATAGCAGTTGCTAGGTGATTGTATAGGGACAATATAAGTTGCTGCAATACTCATAGGATTGTGATGGATTTATGTGTGAATGTGTGACACTGGCAATTGCATGCAGCTGCATTGGGCATTGGGATGTAAGTAGAGTCCTGAAGTGTTCTTGAACTAAAAGTGGTAATGAGGCCATATATTTTAATTTCTGAGTCTGGTACTGGGTTTCTGAAGTGATGTCAGTGGAAGAGAGAACTGGGAGGGAAGCTATCATCACACTGGGGCTTGTGAAAGATTACATGGCCTTGACTAAATATTAAATTGTGAATGTGAATTGTGTTTGGGGGAATGTTACTGGAATTTTAGAAACAACAAGGCTGGTGGAAGTACTCAGAGCTCTGTGGGATGCTGTGGTTCCATGGGGATTAACACTGGGGCTGCTTGAGACTTAAGCACAGGTTATACGGGAAGATGAGCTTACTATGGCACTAGTGGCTGTGCATGGATGAGGTAGATAATATGATCTCAGTGCCCAGGGCCCTCTCAATATATACAGCTGGGTGAATGTCCTGGACTGTAACATGAAATAGAAGACTATGTGTTATTCCATAGTGAGGGGCTTGGGATGTATGAGGGATCCTACTAGGTACTGGCACTTTTCAAAGACCTGGTATCAAGCAAATGAAAAAAGAAAAAAATAACATAGCCTATGTCTCTAAATGCTAGATACTTAGGGCCCCCATAAAAGAACAAAATACATTCATTTCTTGAATGCCACCCAATAACCTCACACTGCTGTACCCACTTTTGCATGTGGTAATAAAATGTTGGGATCTTCTGCCTGTCATCTAGTACCAACCCAGAACCTAGTTTGCCCCTATACCTCTCATGGTTTATTTTAAATCCAACATTACAAAAAACAGGTAGAAGGCAAATTCATTTTCTGTCTGCTTTACAGTGAGACACACTATCAACTCTGGTCACAGCAAAATGAGTACAATTGAAAATTTTAATGTTAATTACATAGTTGAGGTACAGAGACAATTGAGAGGAATTTTCATAGCAGAAGTGTAAAAAAAAAAAAACAAACTTCCTCTTTAGCAAAAAAATGGAATCCACTGTGTGAACATAAACTGATTTGATCTGTTCCTTTGTTATTTCTCACTTCAGGTGTTTGGGTGTTCTATGGCCATTCATAGAAATACTTGAATAGACATAGTCAAGCTCACAAATGTTGTCTTATTCCAACCTTGATATATTCTTAGCATTTTCTGTCCTTTGTAAAATCATCAGTGTACTGCCATGACATTTCTTTGTTTGCTGGTGTGGAATAATCTCATAGGTAACCCTGACTATTTGTTTGTGGTTTCTCAGTACGTCTTTGTTTCAAGTTACTGTTGAACTGCTTATGTTCACTAATAAAATTATAGTAAGTGAAGCTTAAAGGAAATGGAAACTAGTTTGTGCACATGATAGAGCACAGTCCATATGAAATGTGCCAAGGCCAGCAGCCCTTCCAATCATGCCCTGTGGGACACATTAGGCCATAGCTCAATGACAATTTCATGTCAAGAACTCAGTGTTTCCAAAGTGATCTTCCAATTTTGAGACTATATACATATTTTAATATCTTATTCATTTTTTTAAAAGGTAATTACTAAAACTTTTACCACTTGCAATAACATAAGTATTGCTGAAATTTATATTATGTATGACTCTACATTTGCCTTTCCCCTTTAGAATACTAAAAAATAAATACATAAATTTACTTACAGAAAGAGAGAATGAGAGAGAGAGAGGGGGGAAATGTGTGCACCATGGTCTCTAGAAGCTGCAGATGCCTACACCTCCGTGTGCATCTGGTTTTCTCTGAGATCTGGAGAATCAACTGTAGGTCACAGGCTTTGCAGGCAAACATCTTATCCGCTGAGCCAACTCTCCTGCCCAATTCGGACATAAAAATTATTTATTTGAGAGCTGGAGAGAGGTATAAAGACAGAGAGGGGGGGGGAGAGGGAGAGAGGGAGAGAGAATGGACCCACCAGACCTCCTGCCCGTGCAAACTAACTCTAGATTCATGTGCCACTTTTTTGCATTTGGCTTTATGTGAGTTCTACAGAATCAAAACTGGGTCACTACTCTTTTCAAGCAAGTATCCTTTATATTCTGTAGAATATACTTGATATTAATAATACAAAACCAATTATTCATATACATCTCAAGGGAATTTCTTTTAGTATTTCACAAAAATGTAAAACACAAAATATGGATACCTATATTCTAATCAAGAATATTTTTGTAGACATGAAATCTAGGTATAATTTATGTATTACAGACATTTTGTGAATGCATTGTAATTCACACCATCAGACATGGTAAGAATCCTTGTTATTATTTCTAAATATATGCCTGCCCTGTTTAGTCACTTATATTTGATTTATGTTTCTAAGTCTCACTTACAAATTGATATCCCAGTCTATGTCTTTGTGAAATCACTCATAGGGATTGTCATGAAAGAGTTGACTTAATGTAAATTATGGCTGACTGTGAACATTTCTGCAAGAATTGAAGAAATTTGTACAAGAATAATGAAAGAACTCTGACTCCAATAATAAAATTAAAAATCAAATGGAACATGAGATTTCACAAACATAATGAGATAAAACCTGACACTGGATACAGCTGCCAGCAGCAGGATCATCTTCCTGACCTTGTGCATCTCCTCTTCTGCAGAAGCTCAGCCTACTTCCTTTGCTGGAGAATCTGAAACAAAGATGCACTAATGTCCTTCCTCTGCTTGCGTCAAATGGAATCAACCAACTGTTCACCCTGATGGTTGAGGGATTATTTTTCCCAAAAGGTCCTTTCTGGCAGCCAGTGTTCATCTCTGTTTAACGCTGGTTCATTTTCTGTATCAGATTAATAACGGCAAAAGCTTAATATGACCTTGATTAGTGGCATTATGTTCATAAAAGAGCACAATCCTCACACAATACTTCCTAATTATCAATGTTTCATAAATATGGGATGGAGAGATTGCTCAGCAGTTAAGGTGCTTGCCTGCAGAGCCTAACTACCCAGGTTCAACTCCTATGAACCCACGGAAAGCAAGCTGCACAAAGTGGAATATGCATCTGATATAATTTACAGCAGATGGAGGCCCTGGTATGCTAATTCTCTCTCTCTCTCGTCTCTCTGCTTGAAAATAAATAAATAAATACTTAAAGATTTTTTTTTACTAAATTTTATGACGAGACCTATGCAATTGTGAATTAATTGTGATGTGTACTGCAACAAGTCCTATTTCACTTGGTCAATTCAAGAAAATACTTGAGGCTTAATAATATTTTTAAATTAGATATCTATACCATGAATAAAACATATCAACTACCCAGCATAGGTGACTCTATGTATGGGATTGTTTTTCACCTTTTAATGGAATTTTCTCATATAATTTTTTTTTCTTTTCTTTTTTAAATTAGTTTTGTATTCAGCAAATACAGGCAGTTTGGTAACATTATTAGGCTCATCCGTGGCCTACCTCCTCCCTATTGGCCCTCCTTGTGGAGGTATATGGTTCGTGCATTGTGGGGTTAACCCACAGTTAATGGGACGATAAATGTCTCTGCATATCTTGACCCAACATGTGGGTCTGACATTCGCTCTGCCCCCTCATCCGCAAAAGTTCCCTGAGCCGTATTGGGTTCATTTTTGGTGTGCTTCAGTGATGAGGAGTTGGGGGTCTCTGGGGCTCTGGCTCTCTGATGTGGTAGGAGTTGATTTTTCTCTGTATTGTTCTCCTTCACTCTTGTGCTGGTATCCTGTTCATCAGGAGAACAGCACCCTTGCTTGTTTCACCTAAGGATCTGCACCTATCTGAAAAAACGAAGCAGATTCTCCAACGGAGAGTAAGCTAGCACGAGGACAAATAAGATAACCGTTACTTTTGTATAGAGTTTAATAGGTGTAGGCCCTCTTGGACCCCATGGTTGCTGGTAGCTTGATACTGGAGAGTGGGCTTATGTTTGGATATGGTTCTGACTTCTTGTTCCAGCTATGGGTCCTGTAACACTGAGGGCATCAGTTAGCCAAATCAAGAGCAATTGGTTCCCCCCCCCCCCCATGGCTGTGTGCCACTATTGCAGTTGTGTGGGCATCACAACGAGTTATTTGCTGCTAAGTAGGTTAGACCATGACTTGCTTGGACAGATATTGGACACTTCCCCCAGTCACCCATGTAGCACCTTCTGTCACTACACACGCTGATTGCCTGGGGACAGACTGTCTCCTTGCTTCCAGCCATACTTTTCCATTGTGTCAGCTCCATATGTTGTCCTCAGCAATAACCTTTGGTGGGTCATCTCATACTCTCACAAAAACCTGTCACTCTTTTAGGAAACCTTGTAGTTCTCTCTGATCAAAAGCTCACTGTGGATGATAGCCCCATGCTGGTACTGAGAGTTACAGGTCAGTGCCCACTAAGAAAATGAGGAAAAAGAATGTACAAGAATTAGAGAGATGAAAGAGAGAGGGAGAGTGGGAGCTAGGGAGGGAAGATGTAGAAGATAATTTGTTATTTTAAGTCCTGTCTTGCCTGCTCTCCTTTACTGTTATCCCTCCATGGTGTTCCTTCTATGTTTTCCTTCTCTGGCTATATGTTACATGTATCCTTTTATTATTATTCTCTACTTTTCCAGCTCATCTCTTCATATACTTTATTTTTTCTTTGAGGTAGAGTCATGCTATAGCTCAGACTGACCTGGAATTCTCTATGTAGTGGCAGGCTGGGCTCAAACTCACAGTGACCTATTTCCTCTGCTTCCCACATGCTGGTATTAAAGGTGTCTCTCCCAAGCTGGCTGGCTATCATAGTGGTGGCAAGTACTATGCAGGCTGCTGGGGGAGAAAATCATCAACAGCCTTAACAGATAGTGGATCCACTCTGTGGTCTGCACAGTCAACCAGCCAGGAAAGGTGTACCTCATAGTGCAATAGAGGTAGGACTGGTACTTTCTTAACCAACTATTCCATTGATTGCACCTGAGACACGCTCAACATAAGGAATTCAGGCCTGGTCCTGAAAACCTAGTCAGAAACCTATGACTAAAATGTCATAGATCCTAGAGAGGAATCCAATAATATGGTTTGGCTAAATAAATGTGTCATGCCTGTCAAATAGTCTTCTGAATATTTTTGTTTATGCCCATTGATTGGTTTTGCCTGATTGAGTTAATAAACCAGGTTGCCTTTACAAATAGAATTTTTTTGTGCAGTGTGTAATCCCTTTTCCAGCTTGGTTTCATTCTAAAAACTGGTAGGAAAGTCTTTATTTCAGAATAGAATTTTTTCTGATTGTAAGAACCAAGGTCACAAAAGTGTGGATGAGGGTGGCTGACTGAGAATCATATGATATTAGAGACATAGGCTATGTTATTTTTTTCTTTTTTCATTTGCTTGATACCAGGTCTTTGAAAAGTGCCAGTACCTAGTAGGATCCCTCATACATCCCAAGCCCCTCACTATGGAATAACACATAGTCTTCTATTTCATGTTACAGTCCAGGACATTCACCCAGCTGTATATATTGAGAGGGCCCTGGGCACTGAGATCATATTATCTACCTCATCCATGCACAGCCACTAGTGCCATAGTAAGCTCATCTTCCCGTATAACCTGTGCTTAAGTCTCAAGCAGCCCCAGTGTTAATCCCCATGGAACCACAGCATCCCACCGAGCTCTGAGTACTTCCACCAGCCTTGTTGTTTCTAAAATTCCAGTAACATTCCCCCAAACACAATTCACATTCACAATTTAATATTTAGTCAAGGCCATGTAATCTTTCCCAAGCCCCAGTGTGATGATAGCTTCCCTCCCAGTTCTCTCTTCCACTGACATCACTTCAGAAACCCAGTACCAGACTCAGAAATTAAAATATATGGCCTCATTACCACTTTTAGTTCAAGAACACTTCAGGACTCTACTTACATCCCAATGCCCAATGCAGCTGCATGCAATTGCCAGTGTCACACATTCACACATAAATCCATCACAATCCTATGAGTATTGCAGCAACTTATATTGTCCCTATACAATCACCTAGCAACTGCTATGACCAACAGAAGTACAACACCATCCAGTATCAATCTGGAACATGATACCAAACTGATATAATCCAAGGCTAATCCTAATTGAGGTCATGTCCCAGCCTGGAACCACTCATCTCAGCATCAGCATTCAGATACCTATAAAATTATTAGCTCTGCCCTCTGATCCTTGGTATCATCCTTCAGTACAATAAGCTTCATTTAAATACACATTAAGGACCACGGCTTTCCATCCCACCCTTAATATTCCACACATACACCTGCCACCACACTGGTATAATTTCGTAATAATGCCATGCCCCTGACCTGCACAATCATCCCTTTGTTCTCTGAACCTCCCCCCACCCCAACAGCTAATTTCTCTAAGCCTCTGGTGCCCCTTGAACGTAGAGTGAAGTACTAATCACTCATCCACCTGTGCACTGTGTTATCATACCCTAGTAATAATTGGAGTTCCCAGCATCCATTTGAACATCAAACTTCGAAGTTGTAGCTTTTCCACATCAGCACCAACTTCAGACTTTGATATCATTGCTATAGTCATTTTATAACCAGCTCCTCAGCTCCCAGAATTGACCCCAGAGCTTGGTTTCCCCTGTAACATAAAACAGAAGATGTATGTACCAGAGTTTGTCCATGTTCCCTAGACCATGTCAAAGTTAGTAATATCTGATAAGCATATCAATAAGACTCATCTTTTCTAAGCAATGGCATGGATTGTGGAAGTCATTTTGAGAAGACTCAGGTAATAAAATGACACAGAAATTGCAGTGGACACCTACTCCATTGTCCATTGTGGAACTCAGAACACATGAGTGAGGAAGTATTATGGTCCTTGACATTTCATGTGTACTTTTTAACGCAGATCAAATTAAGCTTTCAAGTCATCACATCCCCTTCTTCACACTAAATTAATTTTGGAATTAATGCAAGTTAAAGCAGCCACCAACACCATCATACAAAAAAAGGATATATTGACAGAACATGAAGCACACCATGACCAATTGGATTGTTCTACATCTTCCACAAATGGGCCTTGAATGCATCCTCCTACCCTCATTTGCTACATAAAGAGAGCTGCACTGCACTTCCTCAGAAGAGTGGAGACAGGCACCAGGAGAATGAATTCTACTGTTGGCTGCAGCTCTCAGCTGTCTGGTTTGTGCTCAACAGCAACCCTTGAAGATACCATGTCTAACATGAGCTATAGGAGTAGAGCTGATTATGGCTCTGGGTGGGCCACTCTTCTACATGGGCCTCAGTGTCATTAGATAAGGTCATTGTTTCACTTGCCTCTCTTTTATTAAGCCATCCTGTCTCAGGCAATTTAGTATTTACTAGTTTAAATTTCCCTTGCTGTGAGGATGGTGAGAACTATATTTTTGTATGAAACATACTTGCACATTTTCTTTTACTATTTAATGTGAGTAAGAATGTTTTAAATGTAAGTTCATACTAAAAATATCATAATATCAATGTAGATATAAAGAACTGTATTTACTTTTTGCTTTTGGTATTCTGAGGTAGGGTCTCAGTGTATCCCGGGATGACCATATATACTCTCAGGCTTACCTTGAACTCAGAGAGATCTTTTCTATCTCTGCCTTCAGAATTCTGGCATTAGATGGGGTGTGCCACCATGCCTACTAAGGCGCAGTGTTTCCTACATATAGAGGAATGTATCAAGTGAAATGGCTCTTCCATCTTTACAGAATTCTGAATGGATTTCCAAAAGAATACATCTAACCAAGTCTGATGGAATAATAGACATGCATGAAAGTTGGGTTTGGACCACATGTGTCTGTTGTGTTTTGTAGTTATTCTCCTGTGGAAACTAGATAGGTTGTATCAGTCATAATGCTACAATTCATTTTTCTCCTTCATAAACTCAGCTTCAATTTAAATTCCATATTTTTCTTGCACATGTGGGTCATTCTATGACAGTCCTTTTCAGAGGAGTCAGGCATAATATATTAAAGATAAGTATCTGCCATGAAATTGTGATTTGCTTTCAACCATGTTTTGATGATATTTACTATTTTTACCTTGTGGTTTATTAGGTACACCATCCCATGACATCCGGTTGTAGTTACAGCTGTGTTTTGGGCTCTTCAAAGAACAAGATGAGAAAATACAATCTCTACAGTGAATTATTATTTCTTAATTCTACTATGTGTGTCATAATACACAGTTAAAGATGTTAAGGAGTACATATACTCGGGAGAATATGTGGAAGATATTATGCTTTGCAAAGCTGCATTAATCAGTGGCATTTCACTTAAGTGATAGGTCTTGTGTGGCCATGTGTCATTGATGAAAACATTCATGCACATCTTCAAGCTTTATATGAACACATGCATACACACAGGAATGCATACTGAATACACATATGTATTCAACAAATGAATAAGCAACTGGAAAAGGAAAACCAGAAATCAGATATAAAAATGAAAACTCAATTCAGTGACTGTATTTTGGATGTTTTCAAAGTCTATGCATTCAGATAAAGTGTTTTAAACTTTCCCCATGGTGTAAAGTCAAAGAGGATATTTGTTGAATGTTGAACTGTGAGGGAGAATGAGAAGGAGCTGCAAACACCATGTGGCACAGGAAGTCACAAAAAATTGTGGAACAATTACAGAAGTTGATGTGAGACAGAGTAAAGCTGTGAAAACACAGTTTCCTTTTAAACAGTAAACTGTAATGTAGTGTTGCTACTTCCTGAAGTAAAAGTAATGTGGAATATTATTTGATATGTGCTGGATGTTTTCTAACCTTATTTAGGGAAAATGGCACATGTCGACTCTACAGACTTCAGGCAGCCAATTACAAACGTCGGATTTTTGCTCTTATAAGTAAGTAATTCTTTTCTTACTATGGCTAGCATAAAACAATCTTCACAGGACATTTTCCTTCAACATGGTATTATGTGCTATCCTTTCACTTTTTTTCATTATCCTACAGATGACTATTTGTGTTTGAGAGGTTGACTTTTGTCATTCTGTCAGTGTATCCACTACTAGACATTGAACCAGTTGAGCAGAAAATTGACAACCCAAAGGGTTTGTGGCTCCTTCATAATTCATATGATGCCTATCCAAGAGTCTGGATCCTACAATTTTATAATAAAGATGTAGGTGGGTATTTTTTATCATGACTACCTGCTATTGACATAAACATTTTAGTTTAGTACCACATCTCACATCCTGCAACAATCCAAAAATATTATACCAACTATGCACCACATGATTATAAGTATGGCTGCTTCAAACATGCACATTATAAGAATGAATTGAATGTAGTTCTTCACAAGAATGGCTATCTAAATTCTACAAAAGGTTTGTCCTTATTACAAATGCATATTGTGAAATTCTCTAACCTCAGACAGTATTCATTTACGTGAATACTTAAGGAAGACATTATAGCATCTTTTTGGTTTGGGCTTGTACAATTATTGATAGAAGGGAAGTCATGTAAAATTGGTGGGGGGAGAGCCATCTTATACTGGCAATATATAAAGCTTCATTCATATATACCATACTTTTTTTTTTCTAAATTTGTTTTGATGGTCCTTGACTAGTGGCAACTTAAAGAGTAATAGTGAGTGTACCTCTCAGCAATTGTGGAGGAAAAGAAAAACAGCTGTGTTAGTCAACTCTCAAGGTAAAAACAAACAAACAAAAAAAGATCATTTTTGTCCCTTTTGCAGACAGTTTAGTCTGTGATATGTAGAAATCATGAATCCGGACCTTTGATGACTTACAACATACTGATGATGTCTGAATTGCCTTGGGAGGACTTTCCATTTCATAGCAGAGGGGGAAAAAACATGAAGAAAATCAACCCTGTTCATAGTATGATGTTCGCAGGCATAATGGACACCCTTAGAAATGATCGCAGGTTTTAGAGTTTGACAACGTTTCTGAATCAAGTTCTCACAAGGAAGTTAGCGTCACAGTTGTGATTGTAGTTTCCTTGAATTGATGCAACTAGTTTAACGGGAAGTTGATCCAATATATAATCTGAGTCTATCATCCAAAATACATTATAATATGCAACATAGTGACAGGCATTGATTATTTTTCCATAAAAAGTAAAAGTGGTACATACACACTGTATACATTTAAAGGCATAATTTAAAATTAAAATCAAGACTTCATGCATTCCTAACATCAGTTTTTTCATAAATTAACAAAATGTCTTAACGCTATGATGTTTGGCATATATGTTCCTTGTAGTAATGGAAGCCCCATTTGCTGAGGCAGTAAGTCCTTAGTAAAATCAGCCTCCAAATATTGGACTTCTAAAATGGCTTACCTCTTTGGAGACGCAGGTCAACTGCATGGGTATTGTGGGCTATGCATTGTGAGGGAGGGAGGGGAGAGGCAATATCTCTGTGCAAAATGTCCCAACTAGTGGCTCTAACAATCCTTCAGCCTCCTCTTTCAAAAAATTGCCTGTGCCATACTGGGAGCATTTAAAGTCTACTTCAGTGATGGGGTCTTAGGATCATCAGGATCTCTAGTTCAATAGGTGCAGAGTGTCCTCAGTATCTATTCCATCACCCCTATGCTGATAACAATTTAACTAAGACAGTGGTATTCTTGCTTGTTTCTTCAATTCTTCTGTGCTTTCAGCTGGGGCTGGGGCTGGGGTGGAAACACTAGATCTTTTAATTCCCCAGGTCAACTTCCCATCTAAAAAAGAGTAGCAGATTCTTCAATGGTGTATGAACATAAACACCAGTTAAATGGGATAATATTAACAAATTTAGAGAGAATTAAGAGGGTTTAGACACTCTTATAGTGTAAGGTTAGTGGGAACATAACAATGGAAGCAGATCCATTATCTGTATATGATTCTGACTTGTTTCCCAGTTCCAGATATGATTCCCTTTCTACTGAGCAGATCTGTTCACAAGTCCAAAAGCAGTTGGTTACCCACCATGGCTGTGTGCCACTATTGCTCTTGTGTGAGCATCATTTCAAGTTGTTTATTTCTGGGACACTTAGACATTGAGTTGCTTAGACAGATGTTGTCCACTTCCCCCCCTGGTAGCTCATGTAGCTCCATCCAGCACTCGATGGGCTAATTGTCTGGGGTGTGGCTCTCCTCCTGATTACCACCATGATCCATGTCAACAGCATTTGGTGTTTTCAGCAGTCAGGGTCTTACCATTAAGCTCTGGTTGGTAATCAAGTGCTCTCACAGACGTTGGTCTTGTTTGCATTGGGAAAACTAATAGGTCTCTCTGATCATCAGCTCATTATGGATATTGAGCACATACTGGAACAGGGACTTACGGGCCATGGCCAAAGGCAAGAAAAATCAAAAAGCCAGAGAAGAAAAAGAAACATGAGAAATTTGACGTTAGGTTTCATCTCACTCTCTCCAGGGCCCTTCTATTCAGGTGCTTCCTCTAAGGTCCTATTGAGGATTCTACCTTTTAGTCAGAATTTCAGGGTATAGAATTTTTTGGTACCAGTTCATTTTGGGTCCAGTTGTGTGCCCACACTACCTTTTCCCTTTACCCAAGCCCTATGCTCCCTACTGTCCAAGCCTCAAGATGGTATTCAGTTATGTCAGCAACTCGGGCTGATCCAGATTTGGAACTGCAGATGAGTGAGGGTATGTGGTGGTTGTCTTTCTGTGATTGTGTGAGTTCACTGAGTATGATCTACTCTAAGTTTAACCATTTTTCCACAAATTTGAAAGTGTTATTTTTTCTTACTGCTGAGTAGAATTCCATTGTGTAGGTGTCCCACATCTTGCTTATCTATTCATCCAGTGATGGACATCTGGGTTGATTCCAGTTTTGAGCTGTTAGGAATTTAGTAGCTATAAGTGTGGTTGAGCAAATATTTCTCAACTGAGATGTGGAACTTTTGTGGTAAACACCCAGTAAGGGAATAACAGCATCTGCTGGTAACTCTATATCCATCCTCCCCAGCAATCTCCAAATTGATTTCCACAAGGGTTTACCAGCTGACATTCCCAACCTCATGAATTAGTGTTACTGTTTCTCTACAACCTTTCCAACATCTGTTTTCATTTGATTTTTTAAAGTTTTCTATCCTTACTTGTGTAAGGTGGAATCTCATAGTAGTTTTAATTTGCAATTCTCTAATGGTTAGGGCTGTTGAAATTTTTATTAAGTGTGTGTTACCCCTTTGTAATTCTTCCTCTGAGAATTCCCTATGTGGTTCTCTGCTCCACTTTTGCAGTGGTTAGTTTGATGCTTTATTGTTTAGATTTCAAGTTCTTTAATATGCTAGATATTAGGCTTCTGTCAATGGGATAGCTGGCAAAGATTTTCTCCTCTTTAGTGGGGAATCTATTCACTTTGGTTGTTCATGAGATCCCATTGACTGACTGAATGCTTAATATCGTTGGCTACTGGAGTTTTGTTCAGTAAGTCTTTTCCCACTCCTATATCATGCAAAGTGCTTCCTATTATTTCTTTGAGTTATTGAAAAAATTTCATGTTTAATATTGAGATCTTTAATCCATTTGGACTTGAGTTTTCTCCATGGCAAATGAGAGGGTCTAATCTCATTTTTCTAGATATCATCATCCAATTTGTCCAACACTAGTTGTTGAAGATGCTGTCTTTTCTTCAGTCTACATTATTGGCACCTTTGTCAAAGATCAGGCAGCTGTAGTTGCTTGCCCTAAAGTCTGGGTCTTCAAATTTGTTCCATTGATCTATGTTTCATTTTTATTCCAGTACCATGCTGTTTTTTGTCACTATGGCTTTGTAATATAGCTTTAGATCAGGTATGGTGGTACCACCAGAAGTGCTTCTTTTACTGAGGTTATATTTGTATATTTGAGGCCTTTTGTCATTCCATATGAATTTTGATATCATTTTTTTCAGTCTCTGTGAAGAATGATGCTATTATTTTATTGGTATTTATTAACCCTCTACATTGGTTTTGGTAGAATTGCCACTCTCACAATCTTAATTCTACCTATTCAGAAGCATGGGAGGCACATCCATCTTATCAAGTCCTGCTGTACTTTTTTTTTTTTTTTTTTAGTGTGTTTATATTTTCATTATAGGTGTCTTTCACATCCTTCGTTATTGTTATTCCAAAGGATTTCATTTTTTTTGCTCTTGAAAGTGGGACAGCATCACTAATTTATTTCAGTGAATATTTGTCCTTTTCATACAGAAATAATGCTGATTTTTGTGCATTAATTTTGTTTTGTTTAGTGCCAGTTAGCTGAAGGAATGTATCAACTTTAGAAGTTTGGGGATGGAGACTTTTTGGTCACTTATATAAACGATCATGTCATCTGCAAATAGGGCTAACATGATTTCTTCCCTTCCAATTTGAATCCCTTTTCATAACTTTCTCCTTCCTTATTGCTTGGGCAAGTAATTCCAGTACTATGTTGAAGAGCAGAGGTGAGAGTGGACACCCCTGTGTTCTTCCTTATCTTAGTGGGAAGTCCTTGAGTTTTTCCCCATTAAGTATTATTTGAGCTTTAGGAGCTTTTTATATAGCTTTTGTTGTGTTGTGATATAATCCCTCCATGCCTATTCTTTCCAATGTTGTGATCAAGAAGTGGTGTTGTATTTTGTCAAAGGCCTTCCCTGCATCAATCAAGCTGACCATCTGATTTTTTTAAATTTAATTTATTAGTTTTCTTTTCAGTAAATACAGGCAGTTTGATACCATTATTTAGGCTCATCTGTGATCTACCCCCTCCCATTGGACCCTCCTTGTTAATGAAAATGGGTTGAGAATTGTGGAGTTAGCCCCCAGTTATTGGTATGATAAATGTCTCTGCAAATCATGACCCAACATGTGACTCTGACATTCTTTCCGCCCCCTCTTCCACAAAATTTCCCTGAGCCATGTTGGGTTCATTTTTGGTCTGCTTCAGTGCTTAGGTGTTGGGGGCCTCTGAGGCTCTGGCTCTCTGATTTGGTAGGAGTTGATTTTTCTCTGCGTTGATCTCCTTCCCCTTTGTGCTGCTATCTGGTTCACAGGAAAACATCACCCTTGCTTACTTCGCCAGTTGTCCTTAGTTTCAGTTGGGCCCCTTTTGAGGTATGTTGGGGCAGCTCTCTTCTTAGGATCTGCATCTATCTGGAAAAGAGAAGCAAATTCTCCAATGGAGAGTAAGTTAGCACCTGGAAAATTGAGATAACACTTACTTTTTTGATAGACAGTATGATAGGTGTAGGCCCTCTTATACCCCCTGATTGATGGTAGCTTGATATTGTAGAGTCCAATTGTATTTGGGTATGGTTCTGACTTGTTTCCCAGCTCCAGCTATGGGTCTAGTACCACTGAGTGGATCAGTTAGCCAAATCAGGAGCAATTGGTTCCTCACCATAGCTGTGTACCACCATTGCACTAGTGTGGGCATCACATCTGGTTATTTGTTGCTAATTAGATTAAACAATGTGTTGTTTGGACAGATCTTGGTCTTTTCCCCAAGTCGCCTATGTAGCACCTTCTGGCACTAGACACGCTGACTGTCTGGAGACTGACTCTCTCCTGGCTTCCAGCCATGTCATTCCATTTTACATGTCAGCTGCATATGGAGTCTTCAGCAATAGGGTCTTACCACTGGCCTTTGGTGGGTCATCAAGTACTCTGACAGAAGTCTGTCATGGTTTTATGAAACCTTGTAGGTTTCTCTGATCAAAAGCTCATTGTGGATGGTTGGCCCAAGCTGGAAGTGGGGGTTACAGGTCAGTGCCCACTAAGAAATTGAGGAAGAACATAACTAATATACAAGAGTTAGAGAGGATAGAGATAGAGGGGAGAGGGGTAGAGGGAGGGAGGGAGGATGTAGGAGATTTAGGTCAGTCTTGATCCTACCCTCTCCAGTGTCTTGTTTTTCCGGTGCTTCCTGTAAGGGTCTAGTGAAGGTTCAGCCATTTGGTCTATTTTTTAGGAAGTAGAATTTTATGGTACCATTGCTGTTTGGGTCCAGATTACTGTTTTCCACCCTTCGATTCCCTTCCCACCCTCCCATCCATCTTATTGTCTAGTCCATGAGGTGCTTGCTGGGTATGTAAGGCATCTTGGCCGATTCAGGTTAGGTGTTGCAGATGAGTGAGACTATGTGTCGACTTTTTTTTTCTGTGATTGGGTAAATTCGCTGATTATGATCTGTTCCAGGTCCAACCATTTTGCCACTCAGCTGAGACTTCACATACCTTCTCATAGCACAGCCTGGTGAGGGTGGTTAAGAGGCAGGTTGCCCAAGGAGTGACCCATACCCTACAAAGCTTGCATTAAGCATGTGAAAGCATAAGTTCAAAGTCAACACAGGTCATCTCAAGCAGACATTTTCACTTATGATTACGTGTATGGTGGGAGACCTTTCAGGGATAGCTTATACCATCTCCATTACCATACCTCTTTTTTACTTCGTGTTGTGTGCCTCTATTATGCTTTCTTCCTCCTTTTCCTCTCTCTGTTCCTACACTCATCCTCTTCTCATCTTTACCTTCTTTTTCTGCCTGTTTATCTTCCTCCACCTCTAATAATTATAGAATCATAATCAATTATTTTCTCTAGAATTAACCCCAGTGACTACGTCTATGAAATGTGATCATAGTCTCATTAAAATGTTTGTAAACTTGGAATGAAGAGATAGCTTAGTAGTTAATATGAAGCCAAAGTTGTCAGGTGGGATTCATCAGTACCCACAGAAAGCCAGATGTACAAGGTGGTGTGCAATTCTTGAGATCATTTGCAGTGTCTGGTGGCCCTGACATGCTCATTTTCTAGCCATCTTCTTTTTATTCTTGCTCTGTCAATATGAATAAATAAAATATTGTTTTACATGTTAGAGAACTGGAGGCCTTTAAACATCTTTCATGTATTATTTATTTATTTATTATTTTTGAGGTTTTCACCCAAACCCAGGCTGACCTGGGACTCACTATGTAGTCTGGTCTTGGAAAGCCACCTACCTCTGGCTATGAAGTGCTGGATTAAAAGCAAGCACCACCACACCCAGTTTCATTTATTTATTTATTTTATTTTTATACCTTTGTATATATGTGGAGACTGCATGCATGTTCACATATATGTGGGTGGACACATGTGTCTTAGTACACATGCAGTGATCATAGGATGACCTTGGGTGTCTTCGGTGATTTATCCCCACCTCATATATGTATAGCTTAAACCCAGAGCTGATATATTTTATTTAGCCAGTTTGTTCCTGTCTCTGTCTCTCAGGCACAGAATTACAGGTAGACCACCATGCCTTGCACTTATAATGTAGCTACAGATCTGAATGCCAGTTACCCTTGCAAAACAAAAGCTTAATCCACTGAGCCATCTCCACTGACCATACTTAACAACTTAGGGAAAAACAAAAACTATTTTGAATGATCTTTTGGATATTTATTAGTATTTTTTTCCTACTCCCTCCCTTTCAGAAATTATCTATATATGAAAAAGAGCTAAATTTATAGTGGACAAACAATTTAATAGCACGAAGTGGGTATATTATGCACCATATGTAAAATTTAGGCATTTGATTAGCTACAAACAAATGGAATGTTGCGTTAAAGTAGGATGGAACATGAAGAGTTTTTCACACAGGTTAACTATGTATTGTATTTTGTCTGCTTTAAAGAGTGACCCTTTGGTGGTCAGTTTTTCAAAGTGGCTCAGTAGTTTCTCAAAGTATTGGGAAGATTTGTTTTGGCACATTGTATATCACTCATATTACTGTAACAAACAGAATGGGATTTCAACATGATG
This sequence comes from Jaculus jaculus, assembly GCF_020740685.1. Classification (NCBI taxonomy): domain Eukaryota; kingdom Metazoa; phylum Chordata; class Mammalia; order Rodentia; family Dipodidae; genus Jaculus; species Jaculus jaculus. The sequence continues at coordinate 3,040,845 of NW_025423387.1, forward strand.
CTACAAAGGCAGCTGTTGGTGTGTCCATTCCCTTCTCCATTAACAAAATCCTAATGGAATAGAGGGAGTTCTTGTCTCTGCAATGAAGAGTGAGTTTTCCCACAACAGGCAATGTTCCACAAAACAAACACTCACCTGTACTTGTCTTCAGAAGTGTGTCTGTTGGCTCCTCAACAGACTGTTTAAAAAGCACTAATTTGTTTTTGTAATGTTGCTAGCAGATAATATGGTTCATTTCCCAATGCTGTTCACTCTCAAGTGTTAGAGTTCTACTTTTCTTATTGTTAAACTACACTCGAACAATAAAACTGTGCCTCAGATTTATGTATTTCATGATTATGTAACAGAATTCTTCATTTCTATAGAGTCCCTGAAAGTCCTCTCTGGACTTAATCTTCCATTAAGTTAGTAGAAGCACCCCAGTTCTGCTGTTCTGGGAGCACAGTGGATTTTTGTGGGATCAGTTAAGAAGAAATGCCCTGAAAAATTTGATCTCCCTACAGAACTGTATGTCTTTTATGCACGGATTCAATTCTGCACCTGGTTTCTTAGAATGTTTCCCTTTGGAAAGACAAAGGTCAGAATGACGTTGCCAACTTGAGTTCCACTTTAGACAACAACAATAAAGAGTCCTTGTCATTTTCTGTGCCCTCTGTTGAGAGTCACATTTAATGAGCACAACACTTACCTAGCTTTGCTGGACAAAGTTCACTAAGGCTATTGCCCAATGAGTGTCCTTCCTTCACGTTCCAGTCATAGTCTGTGAGCGCTATTTATGAATAATAGCAATATCTGCACTCATAGTTCAAAACAGCCTCAACTTATTTCTCCATGAAGGGGCATTCACACATTGCTGGGCAGAGACTGTGAGAACATATTTTATTTTATTATTATTATTATTATTATTATTATTATTATTATTATTATTGGATATGGGCCTATTCGTACATAAACACATGTTGGTACCATCCTTTTCCTCCTCCCTCCCCCTTTTCTGAAGAGGCCTTCCTCATTAGGGATGCAGGTCAACCCTATGGGTATCATGCATCATGCATTATGTGGCAGCAGTCAATTATGGGGAGGAGGCAGTTTCTTTCTGCAAAATGTCCCAACTTGTGGCTATTCAATATTTTTGACCCCTCTTCTGCAAAATTCACTGAGCATTTTAGGTCTACTTTAGTGATGGGCACTTAGGAGCTTCTAGTTGTCTGGATTGGTAGGGGTTGAGTGTTCCCAGTATCTTTCTCCATCACCCTTGTGCTGATATTAACCCAACTGCAAGTTTAAACCTTCTTGCTCATTTCCCCAATTCCTTTGTGGTTTCAGCTGGGGCTGTGATGGAGTGTGCGGGGTTGTTTATCCCCTCAAGTCGAGGTCCCATCTGATAAAGATAAGCAGATTCTCCAGTGCAGAGTGAAGTCAGTGCCAGTTAAATATGAAAACCATTATTAACTTAGACTTTGAGTTGCATGGACGGATTTTGGCCACTTCCACCTGGTATCTCATGTAGCGACTTCCAGCACTAGATGGGCTAAATATCTGAAGACTTTCTCTCCTATGGATTCCAATTAGGTCTCTCCATTGTGCCAGCTGACAGCAATTGGTGTCTTCAGCAGCAGGGTCTCACCATTAACCTCTGGTGGGTAATCAAGTACTCTGACAGAAGTCTGTCTTGTTTTGGGAGGTAAAATAGGCATTTCTAATCAACAGCTCATTGTGGATGTAGGCCACATCCTGGTACAGGGAATTACAGGCCAGCACCAAAGGGAAAGACAAAAGAAAAATCCAAGGATGAAAGAGAAACAATAGAAATTTGAGGTTAGGTTTCCTTTCACTCTCTTCAGTACCTTTTGATTCAGGTGGTCTATCCAAGTTTTGCTTGAAAGTTCCACCTTTTAGTCTGATTTCCAGCATATGGGATTCTATGGAACCAGTTCAACTTGGCTTCAGGTTTTGAGTCCTCCCCCATTCTTTACCTTACCTTAAGCCACACCTACCACTATTGTCCAAGCCTCAAGATGCTCTTCTGTTATGTAATCAATTTGACCTGATTCATATTAGGAACTTCAGATGAGTGAGAACATGCGGTGGTTGTGTTGTTGTGATTGTGTGCCCCAGAGGTGACTAGGTATTTTCTCAATGAGGACAATCCCTACACTTACTCAAAAGTGTCTGTGACATCTATGTCTCCAATATGGTAATTCAGGACTGAAGAAAAGGCTTAGTGGATAAAGGGACTTGTTTACAAATCCTGGAAATCTGGGATTGATTCCCCAAGATTCATGTAACAGCAGGTGCAAAAAGTGGCAAATTAATCTGGAGGTTTTTTTCAAGGCCAGATACCTTGGTGCACCAATACACACACACACACACACACACACACACACACACACACACACCTTTGTATGTTACTTTCGTTTCTCCCTCTTCCTCTCTGCCTATTCCTCTCTCAAACAAGCGATTTTTTTTTTTTAACTGATGCAACTTAACACACTTTCTGGGAATAGTTTACTAAGGCCATCTCTTAATACAGGTAATTCATACTGGGCTAAGACATATAACACTCAGTAGACATGTGGAGGGATTGGCTGATAAGAAGAGGTCTGGATAATGAGTGATGAAGCCTATCCCTAAATCCTTTAGCTCTGGCTAGCATCTCCAAGTTCCATAAATTGATTTCAAGCCATATTGAGCTGTTGATCAAAGGGGACTATGTGGTCTATGAAAGGCATTTCCATACATTCGCATCGCTGAATTTTTTTCCTGAGATTTTAAATGCTGTTTCTAAATGATGCATTTCCAGCACTTGCTGAACCATGTCTACTAATGTTATTTCTCCATGGGGGACTTTACAATATGTGAGGGGTCAGAAGGTGAATAAGGCTATGTCTGAATGAATGAAATCCTCTCCTTGATGGTCAGAGTCCACTAAAGCTATTTCTTGATGAGGCAAAAAAAGTTTTGCTGGTTATAGTGTATTAAGTCTCTATCTCTATGACATTCATTCACACACCTGTTTTTCTTAGGCTACTATGGATATTCCTGAGTGCAGGCAATTCATGCACTTGGTAGTTTTTGAATACAAGGATTATTTATCTACTTTGGCCATTTCTACACTAGCCTGTAAAGTCAACTAACATTATTTCTAGTTGATGACAATATCAAAACTGTCTAATCACTCTGTGAAATGGATTTCTCCTAATGTGTATTTCGTGTTCTTTTTAGTCATAGAATACTAAGTTTATGTCTAAATCATGGTCATTCTTATGTTTTCTGCTCAAAGCCCACTAAGGCAATTTAAGAAGGAAAAATATTGTCTACTTGTTGTTCTTACTCTCCTCTGCACATTTTTCTTTTATGGCCATGCATGGACTTGCTGGTTGAGATTAAATGAATATAATTCTCAGGCTGAGAAGATGGATTAGCAGTTGAGATGTATGCCTGTAAAGCCTAAGAACACATTTGATTCTTCAGGTCAAACATAAGCCAGACACACAAGGTGATGAATGTGCTCATACCCACAAAGTGGTTCATGACAAACTGGAGCCAATTACCTTGGCTGAGACCCTGGTGTGCCAGTTCTGTCTCCCTCCCTCTCTCTCTCTCTCTCTCTCCCTCTTGCTCTGGCTCTCGCTCTCTCTCTGTCTGTCTGTCTCTTGCTTGCTATCACTCATAAAAAGTCCAGTCATAAAAAAAGTCATAAAAAGTCCAGTCCGCTTGGCTTGCCTGAAAAAAATTAAAGAAAGGTAGATAAATATTCAATTCTCCGTGGGAATATTTCTACACTTGTATATCTGAAATTACAAAGTCTATTTCTCAAAGAGGGCACTTTGTACACTTCCATTTCAAGATTTTTTTTTTAAGGCCATTAAGTGCAGCAAGTACTTCCAGCATTTATTGTTCACAGACTACTAAGTCCATTTGTAAATGAAGGGCATTTATTCACTTGCTCTTCAAATCTACTGAGGCTATTTCCCTCTGAAGCAAATGCTCCACTTGCCATTCACAGTCAGCTCAAGCTATTCAAGGAGTTCTGCTCTGTATTCATTTCTGTTCATCAAAGTTATTGACATACCAATGTCTTTTGTCATAGTTCTTATTCCTGATCTTATGACATTGTTTATTTAAAGGATATTACAAAGTTTTTATTTGTCTGATGGTATAGAGTAAATGATTAAAATAAGCTCTTTGGTTTTGAGGGAGAGAGAAAGAACCAGAAAGAGAGTAAGAGAAGGAGGGAATGAGTGCACCTGGGCCTTCAGTACTTGTGAACAAACTTCAAACACTTGTGCCTCTTTGTGGCACATGATCAACATTTTGTGTTTTCCTCACTGTGCATCTGGCTACGAGGGAACTGGAACATGTGTTCGTAGGATTTGCATGGAAGCACCTTAACCACCAATTCAGTCACTAGCCCGAAAGTAAATTCTTTTGAAATAATTTTGTAGATTTCAGCAGTGAATGAAATTTCTTGTTTTTGCTTTGACAAGGATTTTCTTTAACTAGTTTAATCCTGTTAACTTTTAAAAAGTCTCTGCGGTTTCCTAATACTTTCTGAACCTTAATAAGCTATATGTGCTCAGATGTTTGCATTTATTAATAGTGTCCATTGAATTGTTTTTCTTATTCAGAGTAACTGTTTGGTAAGTAGTTCTATATATTAACAAGTATTTCATGTTTTCATGATGTTTATTCCAATGATGTTCTTATTGCATCATTTATTTGTGTCTCCAAGTCCTGAAAGATAACAACTGTCAACTAAGGTTACTTTATCCTACAAAGCTATGCATTCAAATAGGCAAAGAAATAAGGACATTTCACAACAAAAGCAAGCTAAAGAGGTGTTTAAAACCAAAACCAGCTCTACAGAAAATATTAGAAAGAATCCTCCATCCTGAAGAAAAAGGAAAGCACACATATAAGGAACTGAGAAAAAACAAACTATAGTCAAATACTAGTTAACACAAGAGAGCAAAGGTAGAACCGGAACCACATACACACAAAAAACCCTGGCAAACATAAATACACACCTTTCAATAATATCTCTTAATAACAATGGCCTCAATTCCCTAACCAAAAGGCATATGTTTGCAGACTGGGTTAAAAGGCAGGATCCTTCAGTTTGTTGTCTCCAAGAAACCCAACTTTATACGAAGTATGGACACTATCTTAGGGTGAAAGGTTGGAAACGGTGTTTTAAGCAAATGCACCTATAAAACAAGCAGGATTTGCTACCCAAATATGTGACAAGGTAGACTTCAGTCCAACATTAGTTAGGAAAGATACGAAAGACCACTTTACATTGATTAAAGACACCCTCCCACAGGAGTACATTAAAATCCTAAACTTATATGCACCTAACATGGGGACCCCCAAATTCATCAAAGAAGAGCTATTAGGACTAAGGTCACAGATGACACCAAACAAATTGGTAGTGGGTGACTTCAACACCCCACTCTCATCAATTGGTAGGTTTCCAGGGAAAAAATAAACAGAGAGGCATCTGGACTAAATGAGGTCATAGAAAGAATGGAACTAACAGATATATATGGACATTTCATCCAAATGCTTCAGAATATACATTCATTTCAGCAACACACGGAACATTCTCTAAAATAGACCATATATTAGGCCACAAAGCAAATCTTAACAAATATAGGAAAATTGAAATAATTCCTTGCATTCTATCTGACCACAGTGGAATCAAACAACAAATCAACAGCAAGAAAGGCTATACAACATACACAAAATCATGGAAATTAAACAGCCCACTACTAAATGATGAATGGGTAAATAAAGAAATGAAGAAGAAAACCAAAAAATTTATAGAATCAAATGATGATGAGAACACAATATGCCGAAATCTATGGGACACAATGACGACAGTCCTAAGAGGTAAATTTATGTCTTTAAGGGCCTATATTAAGAAATTAGGCTGGGCGTGGTGGCGCACGTCTTTAATCCCAGCACTCAGGAGGCAGAGGTAGGAGGATCGCCAAGAGTTCGAGCCACCCTGAGATTACACAGTAAATTCCAGGTCAGCCTGAGCCAGAGTGAGACCCTACCTCGAAAAACCAAAAAAAAAAAAAAAAAAAAAAAGAAATTAGAAAGGTTGCAAGTAAATGACCTAATGCTTCACCTTAAAGTCTTGTGAAGAGAAGGACAAGGCAAACCAAAAATAAGTAGATGGGAAAAAAATAATAAAGATTAGGGCAGAAATTTATGAAATAGAATCCAAAAAAAGAAATCAAAGAATCAATGATACAAAGAGTTGGTTCTTTGAAAGGATAAACAAGATTGATAAACCCTTAGCAAATCTGACCAATAGAAAGAGAGAACAGTCACAAATTAGCAAAATCAGAGATGAAAAAGGTAACATCACAACATATGGCAGAGAAATTCAAAAAATCATAGGGACATACTACTAAAGCATATACTTCCCAAAATATGAAGATCTAGAAGAACTTAATGATTTCCTTGATTAATATGACCTATCTAAATTAAATCAAGATGAGAATAATCACTTAAATAGACCTAGAAGAAGCAAGGAGATCAAATCACTTATCAAAAATCTCCCAACTAACAAAAGCCCAGGGCCAGATGGATATTTTGCTGTTCAGGGAAGAACTAACACCATTGCTTCTTATGCTTTTCCATGAAATAGAAAAAGAAGGAATCCTACCAAACTCCTTCTATGAAGCCAGGATCACCCTGATACCAAAACCAGGCAAAGATAGAAGAAACAAAGAAAATTACAGACAAATCTTCCTCATAAACATAGATGCAAAAATTCTCAACAAAATATTGGCATACAGAATACAAGAATATATCAGAAAACCGGGCGTGGTGGCGCACATCTTTTATCCCAGCACCTGGGAGGCAGAGGTAGGAGAATTGCCGTGAGTTCAAGGCCACCCCCGGACTCAATAGTCCTACCTCAAAAAAAAAAAAAAAAAAAAAAAAAATATATATATATATATATATATATATATATATATATATATATATATATATATATATATATATCAATAAGATCATTCACCCTGACCAACTAAGATTTATCCCAGAGTTGCAGGGATGGTTCAACATACACAAATCAATAAATGTAATACATTATATAAATGGACTGAAGGAAAAAAATCACATGATCAACTCATTAGACATAGAGCATGTGTTTGCCAAAATCAAACCCCCCTTCATGATAAAAGTCCTACAGAGACTTGGAATACAAGGATCACATTTCAATATAATAAAGGCTGTTTATGACAAGCCTACAGCCAACATATTACTAAATGGGGAAAAACTGGAAACTTTTCTACTAGAATCAGGAAAAAAGACAAGGGTGTCCACTGTCTCCACTTTATTTATATAGTACTGGAAGTCTGAGCCATAGCAGTAAGGCAAGAGACACAAATAAAAGGGATACAAATTGGAAGGGAAGAGATCAACTTATTATTTGCAGATTACATGATTCTATACATAAAGGACCCTAAAGACTGTACATCATTTTCTCATCATCATTTGTTTCTATAAACAAATTGTTAGAGCTGATAAACAGTTACAGACATGTAGCAGGATACAAAAGAAATACACAGAAATCAGTAGCCTTCCTATATGCTAACAACAAACACACAGAAGGTGAAATCAGAGAATCACTCCCATTCACAACTGCATCAAAAAAAAAAAAATGAACTACCTTGGAATAAACATAACCAAGGAAGTAAAGAATCTCTACAATGAGAACTTTAAAACACTCATGCGAGAAATTGCAGAAGACACTAGGAAATGGAAAAACTTCCCTTGTTCCTGGAGTGGAAGAAACAATATTGTGAAAATGGCAATCTTACCAAAAGCAATCTACACATTTAGTGCAATCACTATCAAAATTCCATTGAGATTCTTCATGGAAATAGGAAACACAATCCAAAAGTTCATTTGAAATCAGAAAAAACCTCAAATATCTAAAATAATACTGAGCAACAAAAATAAGGCTGGTGGTATCACCATACCAGATTTTAACCTATACTACAGAGACATAGTAACAAAAACATCATGGTACTGGCACAAAAGCAGATATGTAGATCAACGAAACAGAATAGAAAACCCAGATGTAAGGCTAAGTAGGTATACCCACCTGATATTCAATAAAATGCCAAAAAAACTCACTGGAGGAAAGACAGCATCTTCAGCAAATGGTTGTTGTGAAAACTGTATAAGTATCTGTAGAAGGATGAAAATAGATTCTTCTCTCTCTCCATGCACAAGAATAAAGCTCAAATGGATTAAAGACCTTAACATCAGACTAGAAACTCTGAAACTGCTAGAGAAAAATGTAGGTGAAACCCTTCATCATATTGGTCTTGGTAAAGACTTTCTGAATACAACCCCAATTGCTCAGGCAATAACACCACTGATTAACCACTGGGAGATCATGAAATTACAAAGATTTTGTACTGCAAAGGACACTGTGAATAAAGCAAAAGGGCATGCTAGAGAATGTGCAAAAATCTTTGCCAGCTATATATCTGATAAAGGATTAATATCTAGGATATACAAAGAACTCAAAATATTAAATAATAAGAAATCAAACAGGCCAGTTAAAAAATGGGCTATGGAGATAAATAGAGAGTTCTCAAAAGGAGAAATACAAATGATGTATAAACATCTAAAACAGTGTTCTACATACCTCATTATCAGGTAAATTCAGATTAAAACTACACTGAGATTCCTTCTCACTTCTGTCTGCTACCATGATGAAAACAAATGATTATAAATGCTGGCAGGGATGTGAAAAAAGAGGAATCCTTCTACACTGCTGGTGGGAATGCAATCTGGCCCAGTCATTCTGGAAATCAGTGTGGAGGTTCCTAAAACAACTAAAGATTGATCTAATATATGACCCAGCTATAGCACTCCTAGGCATATATCCTAAGGATTCATGTCACATCCTTAGAAGTACATTCCCAACCATGTTTATTGCCACACAATTCACAATAGGTAGGAGATGGAGCCATCTTAAATATCCCTCAACACATGAGTGGATAATGCAGATATGGCACATTTATACAATGGAGTTCCACTCAGTGGTAAAGAAAGATGAAGTTATGAAATTTGCAGGTAAATGGATGGATCTGGAAAGGATTATACTAAGTGAGGTAATTCAGGCCCAGAAAGCCAAGCACCACATGCTCTCTCTCATATGTGGATCCTAGATACAGATGAGTGGTCTGTTGTGTAAGAAGAAAAACAGTAGCAGAAGCCATTAAGCTTAAAAAAAGAGCTATATAGAGAAGAGAAAGGAAGGGAGAAGGGTACTTAATAGGTTCATATTGTATAAACGCAAGTAGAAGCATAGATTAAGAGGGGCAAAAAGGCCCAAAGTGAGGTCATGGGAAGAGATTGAGTACAGGAAAGGTGGAGGGAGGGCTAATCAAAATCTAAGAGGATAAAAATAAATTATATTGAATCCTCTGGTTTTGGATAATGGAGCACTCAGGAACTGTAGATCATTGCTAGAAAATTTTCAGTGCCAGGGATGGGATATCTTCCAATGAGATGTTGGCCAGGGAGGTCCCTGATGCCCCCAAAACATTATAGGTCATTGCCAAAGCCCTTGGTTTCCCACCAGCAATAGATGGTAAGACCCTATTGCTGAAGACTCCACATAATTGAGCTGCATGGCCACTGAGAAATCCTCCAGGAATTGAGCTGATAACCTCCTCCATGTAGACCAGCTGAGAGAAAGCTGGAAGAAGCCATTCTACATGCACTTCAATGGGAGAAAGAGAAACCACCAGTGAAGATACTCAACAGTGGTTGCTGCAAGCTTTATAATTGGCCAGCCAGCCCAAATGAGCCAATGCATGCAATAGTGGCATGTCTATCATGGTGGAAACCAACTGCCCTCCAATTGGACTGGAGTCCAATGTATTCCACTGGAGGGAACACATCCCTGATACTGAAAACTTAAAACAGGGAGTGGTCATGAGCCCCAGTGGTGTAACATCTGCTGATGTCTGCATAAATGTATATACTATGGCTATCAAACTGTCCCATAAGCACTTTTCTTAATATTCATGCCTTTATATTAATGCTACTCTCTCTTTGGGTAGAGAATCTTCTCTTTTCAGATTGCAGTGACCTTGGGATGACTCAGAAGTTACCATAGTTCTGGAAAGAAGTGACTGGAGTACAGAGTAACATCTCGATCACACCTTCTAAGGCTCAGGGCCTAATGTGGAAGAGGTGGTGGAAAGAATGTAAGACCCAAAGGAAGGGTAGGACTCCTTCCTAAGTGCTCCCTCCAGACATAAAATGGCCTGGATATCCATGACCTCATAGTGCCTGACACTACCTACACAAGACCATCATAAGAGGAGGAAAAGATCATGCCATCAAAATAAAACAGAGACTGATTGAGATGGGGAGGGGACATGATGGACAATGGAATTTCCAAGCGGAAAGTGGGGGGAGGGTAACACCATGGGATCTTTTTTATAATCATGTAAAATGTTAATAAAAACTGAGAAAAAAATATATTTTATGGGGCTGGTGTCAGGCACAGGTGAGGGCCCTGGACCACTGGAGGTCTAAGCAGGCCTGGCTAAGGGCCACAGGAGGTTGTAGCAGGCCTAGGCCCTGATAATCTTACCTTGAGACCAGCAGGAGTCAGGCTGTTCTCTCTCCTCTGCCTGGGGTACCTGGACATCCTGATAAGACTTGTGTTTTTGTTTCCCCATGGTCAGTAATCCATACCCCCACACTAACCATATATGTTAGTGAGGTATCAGCCAGCAGCCTTCACACAGCCAATCACTCTGTGACCCATAGCACATACCTTTTCCTGCCACTACATGAATTGTTATAAGCCCATTCCCCTAATAAGTAAGAGAGCTGTCCTCTGACACAGTCTCCCAGGTGTTTCTTCTGGTAGCACTCACGTCCACTCAAGACCTTGCTCTGGAGTTGCTTGGACGCCTGTGGGAACAGGCTGGAGAGATTGCTTAGCAGTTAAGCACTTGCCTGTAAAGCCAAATGATCAAGGTATCACTCCCCAGTAGCCACATAAGCCAGATGCACAGGGTAGCATATGTTTCTGGAGTTTGTTTGTATCAGATGAAGACTCTGGCATGCACATTATCTATCTGATCATACATCTACTTTTAAAAAATCATTAAAATAAAACTTACTCTTCGTTACAGAATCTGCTTCTCTTTTTCAGATAGATGCAGATCCTAAGGAGAGAGCTGCCCCATCATACCTCAAAAGGGGTCCGACTGAAACTAAAGAAAATTGGTGAAACAAGCGAGGGTGCTGTTTTCCTGATGAACCGGATACCAGCACAAATGGGAAGGAGACCAACACAGAGAAAACTCAATTCCTACCAAACCAGAGAGCCAGAGCCTCAAAGGCCCCCAACACCTCAGCACTGAAGCAGACCAAAAATGAACCCAACATGGCTCAGGGAAATTTTGTGGAAAAGGGGGTGGAAAGAATGTCAGAGCCACATGTTGGGTCATGATATTCAGAGACTTTTATCGTACCAAGAACTGTGGGCATTATGTGAACAATGCATGATCCATTTACATCAACAAGGAGGGGCCATTGGGAGGGGGTAGGTCATGGATGAGACTAAACAATGGTACCAAACTGCCTGTAGTTGCTTAAAAGAAAACTAATAAAAAAATTTAAACAAAAATATATTTTAGGGATGGCGAGATGGGTTAGCAATTAAGGTGCTTGTTTGTGAAGGACCTAGATTCAATCCCCAATGCCCACATCAAGCCAGATGCATAAGGTGGCATATGTGTCTGGAGTTCATTTGCAGTGGCTGGAGTCCCCAGAGTGCCAATTTGTCTCTCCCTCTTCATAAATAAGTAAATAAAAATGAAATAAAATAAGAATATTTTATTTATTTGTCAGCAATGATAGAGAGAGAGAGAAAAAAGTGTGTGAACCCCAGGGCTTGGCATCACATGTCTACTTCCACTACTCTCCAGTTCACTGAATTCAGCAAGGGCTGTTACTTGAACTCAGAGCTAGTCAATTATACTAATCCTGGTAGTCCAGCTGTCGCTAGGGATCCTCTGTCTCCATATCCTGAGTGGTGGGGCATAGGCAGAATGGTCACCACTCCTACCAAGTATTTATGTATGTCATGGGGATCTGAACTCTGGTCTTCATGCTTGAATGCCAACGAGCTTACCCACTGAGCCATCTCCGCAGATCTAAACAGCTATTTAATTTAGAAAAATATGTATGTATTTATTTATTTATGAGGGGGCAAATTGAAAGAGAATGGGCAAGCCAGGGACTCCAATCACTGCCAGTGGACTCCAGAGTTATGCACCACATTTTGCATCTGGCTTACATGGGAATTAGGGAATCAAATCTGGGTACTGAGGTTTCATAGGAAAGCACCTTAACTGCTAAGCCATCACTCCACTCCATTTTCTGATTAAATTGTTTATTTTACTTCTTGATTTCTTTCCCTGGGACCAGAAGCTTTTGTCCAACAGAATGATCAAAGTGGATGCTCTCATCGCTTTCCAAGCAGCTGACCACCAGTTCCAGTGGGACTTAAGGGGGAATGTGGTGGTTTGATTCAGGTGTTCCCCATAAACTTAGGTGTTCTGAATGCTAGGTTCCCAGCTGATGGATATTTGGGAATTAAGGCCTCCTGGAGGGAGTGTGTTGTTGGGGGCGGGCTTATGGGCTTTATAGCCAGTTTCCCCATGCCAGTGTTTGGAATACCCTCCTGTTGCTGTAGTCCACCTTATGTTGGCCAGGGGGTGATGTCCACCCTCTGCTTATGCCATCTTTTTTCCCTGCCATCGTGGAGCTTCCCCTCGAGCCTGTAAGCCAAAATAAACCTCTTTTTCCCAGAAGCTGCTCTTGGTTGGGTGATTTCTACCAGCAATGTGAACCGGACTGCAACAGTGAAGTGGTACCGAGGAGTGGGGTTGCTGCTAGACACCTGACTATTGGCTTCGTCCTTTTGGAGCTGATTTTCAAGAGGAATGTGGAAGGAGTTGAAACCTTGGCCTAAGAGATGGCTTGAAGTGCTGTAAGTACAGCTTGATGGTCTATCCTGGTCAGAGCTGAAAGACCTGAAGGCAGTAAGAACCATGGACTGTGAGGTTTGGCTTATGAGGGTAAGAAAGAGCTTTGCTTGGACTGGGCTAGCAGTTTGTGTGAGAAGCTTGCTCTTGTGCCCATGTCCTGAGAAGTTGTGGAGGGTTGCTTTGCATAGAAATGAACTGGTGTGATCAGAGGGATATGGCACAGAAAGAAAAATCTTTGGGTGAACTGTTGCCCGTTCAGCTGCAATTGAGAGATTACAACATTTTGAGACTGGGCTAGCTGACCTGTGCTGGGGCAACAGGAAGAATGTAGACTCTTTTGAAGGGGCCTGAGTGCTCAAGGAGTGTCCTGTTCTTCAAAATCAGCTTTATTCCCCACTGGATTAACAAATTGGCACCCTACCTGGTATCATGGAGTATAAGAAATGCTATAAAGAGGGTCATTGAATTTGCAACACGGTCTTGTGTTTTGGAAATGGCCATGGGCAGTGTGAAGCAGGTTTGCTGGTTGCCTGCATAGAGACCCCATGGGGCCATGAGGATGAACCGTGCCTTACACTGGAGACCCAGTGGAGATGCCGGGACCATGAGATGGCTGCCGAGGTGCTGCCATCCCTGATGAAGTTTCCCAGGACTGTGAGTAGCCTAGCTGGAGGGGTGGAATTGGAATTCCAGAGACTTGTTGCTGGTGAGAATTATTGGACTTGAAGATTTGTCACTGGCTAGAGTTGTTGGACTTGAAGCTACAGAGTTTGATGTTTGCCCTGGTTGTTTAAATCTTGTATTGGTTGAATGTTTCTTTGCTATGCCCAGTGCCATCTATTGCAGCGTGAATATTCTGTGCCATTATGGGTTTTTTGAGGTTATTTTTTTGGTATTATGGCTCAGTTAAAAGATCTTGGACTATGGGATATATGAACATCACTGGGATTGATAAAAATGATGGGGGCTTTTAAAATGAGATGAATGCATTGTATTTTACATCATGTATGGATATCAGTTTATGGGGGCCAGGGGAGGAGTGTGGTGGTTTGATTCAGGTGTCCCCATAAACTTAGGTGTTCTGAATGCTAGGTTTCCAGCTGATGGATATTTGGGAATTAATGCCTCCTGGAGGGAGTGTATTGTTGGGGGTGGGCTTATGGGTATTAAAGTCAGTTTCCCCATGCCAGTGTTTGGCACACCCTCCTGTTGCTGTGTCCCACCTTACGTTGCCCAGGGGGTGATGTCCACCCTCTGCTCATGCCATCGTTTTCCCCTGCCATCATGAAGCTTCCCCTCGAGCCTGTAAGCCAAAATAAATCTCTTTTTCTCAGAAGCTGCTCTTGGTTGGGTGATTTCTACCAGCAATGCGAACCGGACTGCAACAGTAAAGCCGGAGCTGCTCCCCACCTTCTAGCGTGGATTGAAGACCAGTATGGACTAAAGACCAACATCAACTGAAGACCCACGTGGATCGAAACCCAGCTGCTCCTCAGGAAGCCTCCAGGCTTTCTGGCACCATCTGCAGTGCTGGGTCGGGACTGCTGAGGCATCTAGCCACGTGGACTGAGCAGCTACCAGGTTCAGTGATTCTCGGGCCTGCAACTGCTATTGGACTACTGTAAGCTAATCCAATAAATTCCCTTTTTAAAATAATTTATTCTAGCAATTCTGTTCCTCTAGCGAACCCTGACTAATACAGGGAATATTTGGCTTTGACCAGCATGCCTTGATGACAACCATCCTTTTTTTTCTTGATTGTCAGTGATCAGTACCCACCCAATAATACTTTTCTATTAATGGTTTTAGTGATCTGTGCCCAAAGTGGGCTATAAAATTACAAATAATATATTGCACAAATGATAAAGTCATATTATCATTATAGCATATTGTTGTAATTGCTTATTACCAAAGTTATTATGGTTACAAGTTTCTTACACTACACTTAATTTATACATTGAGGTTGGTAGAAGGTTATAAATATTTACATATATATGCCCTCCCATATTCTTCATCATAGCTCAGCATGAAAATGTGCTATGCAAGGGACCCAGCGACTTATTAAAATAATTTTAAATATAATAAACATAGGCTGATGAGATATCTCAGTGGTTAAGGCAGTTGTCTGCAGAGCGTAAAATCCACACTTGATTCGGCAGTACCCACATAAAGCCATATGTTCAAAGTGACACATGCTTCTGGAGTCTGTTTGCAGCAGCTTTAGGCCCTGATACATCCATTCTCTCTGCCTGCCTCAGCTCAGTCTATCTCTGCTCTGCTTGCAAATAAATAGATTTTTTTTTTGAAAAATAAAATGACAAGCTCATTCACTTAAGATAAGGGTTGTCTCAGAAAACAGTCTATGCCAAGAATCTTTAAAATTTACAAGAGAGACTGGTTTGATGGTGTACTCCTTCAATGCCAGCACTGACTTGATGGTGCACACCTTCAATGGTAGCACTCACTTGGGAGGGTAAGGTATGAGGACATAGTTGTGAGTTTGAAGCCTTCCTGGGCTGTAGAATAAGTTTTGGGTCAGCCTGACACAATGAGACTTAAGAAAACAAAAAAAATTAACTAAAATTATGAAAGTCCTTCACGGAAGCAATCTCTTAGAAAACTTAAAGCCTGTGATGTTGGTTTCCTCACACTAGTTGTTTGCTATGTTTCTTTTCCTGAGCTCTCAGAATACTATCTTTTGTTTTATGCTTGGGGGGGTAGGAATTCGCTCTAGCCCAGGCTGACCTGGAATTCACTGTGCAATCTCAGGCTTTCCTTGAACTCATGACAATCCTTCTATCTGAGCCTCTACAGTGCTGGACGAGTTAGAGGAAATGCCTAAAAAGATTTCAAAAGAATGATTGTAAATATGTTGAAAGAAGTCAGAGAACAAATCAAAGGAGTCAAAGAGAAACTTAAAGAGGAAATCAAAGGAATCAAAGAAGATGCAGGACACCAATTTCATGAAATAAAGAAGGCAATACAAGACATAAATAAGGAAATAGAAATAATAAAGAAAAACCAGTCAGAATTACTAGCAATGAAGAACACAGTTAATGAAATAAAAAAAAACTCTGTAGAAAATCTCATCAGTAGGATGGATGAGGGAGAGGACAGAACATCTAAGCTAGAAGACCAGGTGGCAGATCTAATACAGGCCAACAAAGAAAAAGACAAACTGATAGAAAAGTATGAGTGGGAATTTCAAGATATTTGGGACACTATGAAAAGATCAAATATTAGAATTCAGGGCATAGTAGATGAAGAAGAATTTCATTCAAAAGGCATAGTAGGTGTCTTCAACAAAATCATAGAAGAAAATTTCCCCCAAATTGGGAAAGAGGTGCCAATACAGATACAGGAAGCCTTTAGGACCCCAGCCAGACAAAACCCAGAAAGAATCTCTCCTCGCCATATTATAATCAAGCTTCCAAATACACACACCAAAGAAAAAATGTTGAGAGCAGTTAGAGAGAAAAATCAAATTACCTACAAAAGCAAGCCTATCAGGATTACAGCAGATTATTCAACACAAACTTTTAAAGCCAGAAGGGCTTGGAGTGATATATTCCAAGTTCTGAAAGATAACAACTGTCAACCAATGTTACTTTATCTTGCAAAGTTATCCATTCAAATAGACAGAGAAGTAAGGACATTTCATGAAAAAAGCAGGTTAAAGGAGTATTTGAAGACAAAACTAGTTCTACAGAAAATACTTGATAGAATCCTCCATGATGAAGAAAAGGAAAAGCACACATATAAGGAACCTAGAAAAAACAAGCAATACTCAAATACTAGTTAACACAAGAGAGCACAGGTAGAAACAGAACCACACATTAAAAAAATGGCAAACATAAATACACACCTTTCAATAATATCTCTTAATATCAACGGCCTCAATGCCCCAACAAAAAGACATAGATTTGCAGACTGGTTTAAAAAGCGGGAACCTATAATTTGTTGTCTCCAAGAAACTCACCTTTCTACAAAGGATAGACGTTATCTTAGGGTGAAATGTTGGAAGACGGTGTTTCAAGCAAATGGGCCTAGAAAACAAGCAGGGGTTGCTATCCTAATATCGGACAGGGTAGACTTTAGTCCAACGTTAGTCAAGAAAGATAAGAAAGGTCACTTTATATTGATTAAGGGCACACTCCAACAGGAGGACTTACAATCCTAAACATATATGCACCTAACATGGGGGCTCCCAAAATCGTCAAACAAACACTATTAGAACTCAGGTCACAGATAACACCAAACACAGTGGTGGTGGGTGACTTTAACACACCACTCTCATCTATTGACAGGTCATCCCGGGAAAGAATAAACAGAGAGGCATCTGGACTAAATGAGGTCATAGAAGGAATGGACTTAACAGATATATAGAGGACATTTCATCCAAATACTGCAGAATATACATTCTTTTCAGCAGCACATGGAACATTCTCTAAAATAGACCGTACATTAGGACACAAAGCAAATCTTAACAAATTCAGGAAAATTGAAATAATTCCTTGCATTCTATCTGACCACAATGGAATTAAACTACAAATCAGTAGCAACAAAGACTGTAGAGCATATACAAAATCATGGAAACTAAACAATACACTACTAAATGATGAATGGGTCAATGAAGAAATCAAGAAGGAAATCAAAAAATTTATAGAGTCAAATGATAATGAGAACACAACATACCAAAATCTCTGGGACACAATGAAGGCAGTTCTAAGAGGTAAATTTATAGCCTTAAGTGCCTATATTAAGAAATTAGAAAGGTCGCACGTAAACGACCTAATGCTTTGCCTTAAAGCCTAGGAAAAAGAAGAACAAGGCAAACCAAAAATCAGTAGAAGGGAAGAAATAATAAAGATTAGGGCAGAAATTAATGAAATAGAAACAAAAAGAACAATCCAAACAATTAATGAAACAAAGAGTTGGTTCTTTGAAAGGATAAACAAGATTGATAAACCCTTAGCAAATCTGACCAAAAGAAAGAGGGAAGAGACACAAATTAATAAAATCAGAGATGAACAAGGTAACATCACAACAGATTCCAGAGATATTCAATAAAATCAGATGGACATACCATAAAAGCATATACTCCACAAAGTATGAAAATATGAAAGAAATGGATGATTTCCTTGATCTATATGACCTACCTAAATTTAATCAAAATGAGATTAATCACTTAAGTAGACCTATAACAAACATGGAGATCCGAAGAGTCATCAATAATCTCCCAACTAAAAAAAGCCCAGGCCCAGATGGATTCACTGCTGAATTTTACCAGACTTTTAAGGAAGAGCTAACACCATTGCTTCTTAAGCTTTTCCAGGAACCAAAAAAGACGGAATTCTACCAAACTCCTTCTATGAGGCCAGCATCACCCTGATACCAAAACCAGGCAAAGATAGAACAAAAAAAGAAAATTACAGACCAATCTCCCTTATGAACATAGATGCAAAAATTCACAACAAAATATTGGCAAACAGAATACAAGAGTATATCAAAAAGATCTTTCACCCTGACCAAGTAGGCTTTATCGCAGAGATGCAGGGCTGGTTCAACATATGCAAATCTATAAATGTAATACATTACATAAATGGGTTGAAGGACAAAATCACGTGATCATCTCATTAGACGCAGAGAAAGCATTTGACAAAATCCAACATCCCTTCATGATAAAAGTCCTACAGAGACTGGGAATAGAAGGAACGTATCTCAATATAATAAAAGTTATTTATGACAAGCCTACAGCCAACATATTACTAAATGTGGAAAAACTGGAAGCTTTTCCACTAAAATCAGTAACAAGACAAGGGTGTCCACTGTCCCCACTTTTACTTAATATAGTATTGGAAGTCTTAGCCATAGCAATAAGGCAAGAGACACACATAAAAAGGATACAAATTGGAAAGGAAGAGATCAAGTTATCATTATTTGCAGATGACATGATTCTATACATAAAGGACCCTAAAGACTCTACTAGCAAACTGTTAGAGCTGATCAAAACCTACAGCCATGTAGCAGGATACAATATAATTCACAGAAATCAGTAGCCTTCATATACGCTAACAACAAACACACAGAGGATGAAATCAGAGAATCACTCCCGTTCACAATTGCATCAAAAAAAACCATAAAGTACCTTGGAATCAACCTAACCAAGGAAGTAAGGAATCTTTACAATGAGAACTTTAAAGCACTCAAGCAAGAAATTGCAGAAGACACTAGAAAGTGGAGAAACATCCCTTGTTCCTGGATTGGAAGAATCAATATTGTGAAAATGGCAACCTTACCTAAAGCAATCTACACATTTAATGCAATCCCTAACAAAATTACAAAGGCTTTCTTCATGGAAATAGAAGAAACAATCCAAGAATTCATTTGGAATCACAAAAAACGTCAAAAATCTAAAATAATACTGAGCAACAAAAATAAGGCTGGTGGTATCACCATACCTGATTTTAACCTATACTACAGAGCCATAGTAACAAAAACAGCATGGTACTCGCACAAAAACAGACATGTAGATCAGTGGAACAGAATAGAGGACCCAGATGTAAGCCCAAGTAGCTATATCTACCTGATATTCGATAAAAATGCCAAAAATACTCATTGGAGAAGAGACAGCCTCTTCAGCAAATGGTGTTGGGAAAACTGGATATACATCTGCAGAAGGATGAAAATAGATTCTTCTCTCTCGCCATGCACCAGAATTAAGTCCAAATGGATTAAAGACCTTAACATCAGACCTGAAACTCTGAAACTGCTAGAGGAAAAAGTAGGGGAAAACCTTCAACATATTGGTCTTGGCAAAGACTTGCTGAATACAACCCCAATTGCTCAGGCAATAAAACCACAGATTAATCACTGGGACCTCATGAAATTACAAAGATTTTGCACTGCAAAGGACACAGTGAAAAAAGCAAAGAGGCAACTTACAGAGTGGGAAAATATCTTCGCCAGCTATATATCTCATAAAGGATTAATATCTAGGATATACAAAGAACTCAAAAAGTTAAATAATAAGGAAACAAACAAGCCAATCAAAAAATGGGCTATGGAGCTCAATAGAGCATTCTCAAAGGAAGAAATACAAATGGCATATAAGCATCTAAAAAAATGTTCTACGTCACTAGTCATCAGGGAAATGCAGATTAAAACTACATTGAGATTCTATCTCACGCCTCTCAGATTGGCCACCATCATGAAAACAAATGATCAGAAATGTTGGCGGGGATGTGGAAAAAAAGGAACCCTTCTACACTGCTGGTGGGAATGCAATCTAGTCCAGCCATTGTGGAAATCAGTGTGGAGGTTCCTCAAACAGCTGAAGATTGATCTACCATATGACCCAGCTATAGCACTCCTAGGCATATATCCAGAGGACTCACCTCATTTCCTTAGAAGTACATGCTCAACCATGTTTATTCCTGCTCAATTTATAATAGCTGGGAAACGGAACCAGCCTATATGTCCCTCAACAGATGAGTGGATAATGAAGATGTGGCACATTTATACAATGGAGTTCTACTCAGCGGTAAAGAAAAATGAAGTTATGAAATTTGCAGAAAAATGGATGGACCTGGAAAGTATTATACTAAGTGAGGTAACCCAGGCCCAGAAAGCCAAGTGCCACATGTTCTCTCTCATATGTGGATCCTAGCTACAGATGACTGGCTTCTGCATGAGAAGGAAAATACTTAGTAGCTGAGGCCAGTAAGGTAAAAAGGAGACATAAAGGGAAGAGAAAGGAAAGGAGGAGGATACTTAATAGGTTGATATTGTATATATGTAATTACAATGATTGTAATGGGGAGGTAATATGATGGAGAATGGAATTTCAAATGGGAAAGTGTAGGGGTGGGGAGGGATGGAATTACCATGGGATATATTTTATAATCATGGAAAATGTTAATAAAATTTTTTTAAAAAGTGGAACTATTCCATTGTAATTTGTTAATAGTGATGTTTTCTAGATTGAGTTTACTTTACCATGGGTAGGGGAAGGATGCCTGAGAAGGACACTCCTGCATCTCAGGCAAGTTGATGATCACTGCAAGAGGGGAGTCTGGTCCATCAGTGATGTAGTCACTTGTAAGTACACCATTGCACAGTTTGTCACCTTCCACCTATTATTATGAACCAACAATAGTTAAAAGCCAGGTGTGGTGACACACACCTTTTAAATCCAGCACTTTCAAACCAGAGGTGGGAGGCTGCCATGAGTTTAAGGCCAGACTAAGTCTATCAAGTCAGCCTGGAGTAGAGTGAGACCCTACCTGAACAAAACCAAAATAAGTAAATAAATAAATAATAAATGAAATTGAACTAACTAATTAATTAAAATAAAAAGTGGTTTATTTGGGGGAATAAGACAAAATGCATTACAGGCAAGTGTGAAAATATCAAAAATGAAAAATAAACTGGGCGTGGTGGTGCACTCGTTTAATCTCAGTACTCAGGTGCCGAGGTAGGAGGATCCCTGGGAGTATGAGGCCCTCCTGAGACTACAGTGTGAATTCCAGGTTAACCTGAGCTACAGTGAGACCCTGCCTCAAGAAACCAAACCAAACAAACAAATAAGTTTTTTAAAATATATATATAATAAAAAGACAACTATAATTGTCTCCCCCCACATAGCTCTAAGCTTTCCTTGCTTCTCAACTTCTTTCAAAATAGTTGTACTCAAGATGATATTTATGATTGAGTTCCATGGATTCCTGAAGGCCAACGGATGTTAGGATAGACTGCCCAAGAAGGAGATTTCTCAGCATGCCATGGGAACAGACACAGTGGAATCAGATTTGACAGGCAAAGGTGGATGTGTTTGCTAAATCACTCCCCACCCCCAGGATGCTTGGATCCATCAAGCCCTCCACGTTGGAGACATCAGGAGGGAAACACTTTGCAACCAAGATGTCACAGTGAGTAAGAGTAAGAACTGTCATGAGGGGCAGCTGTTAAGGCACTTGCCGTTGAAGCCTCAGGCCCCAGGTTTGATTTTCCCAGGACTCACATAAGCTAGATGCACAAGGTGTTACATGTCTCTGGAGTTTGTTTGCAGTGGCTGGAGATCTTCTCTTGCTATCTCTCTCTCTCTATGTCTCGCTCTCAGAAATAAGTAAATAAAATAGTTTTGAGAAACAGTTTGGAGAGAGAGAGAGGAGAGAGACACAGAGAGAATGGTACTCTAGGCCTTCGAGTCACTGTGAATGAACTCCAGATGTATGTACCACCTTGTGCATCTGGCTTTTATGTGCACACTGGAAACTCCAACCCAGGTTCTCGGGCATTGCAGGCAAACATTTTAACCTCTGAGCAATCTCTACAGAGAGTTAATGATTTGTGGGACTGAAAGATTCACAGAGAGAGAGAGAGACAGAGAGAGAAAGAGAAAGAAAGAGAAATGGGCATGATGCCAGGGCCTGCAGATGCATATGCCACCTTGTGCATTTGGCTTACATGGATTCTGGGGAATAGATCCTTGGTCCTTAGGTTCATAGGTAAACACCTTAATAGCTAAGCCATCTCTACAGCCCTATACAATATATTTTGATCATAATCCCCTCTCATTACATTTCATGGCCTTTCTCTCTGTCCCTTTTCCACTGAACCTCTTTCTCTTTCTAACTAGCCTACCTTCAATTTTCATAGCAGTTTATTTTTCCTGGTGTGTTTATGGGACACCCATGGAAGTTAAATAGTGTTGTTTGCATGAGCAGAAATAGCCTAGTATTTTCCAGAGTGTATGTAAACTACCAATGGCTGCACCTATCCCCCTCCCCAACTAAATGTCAATCACCCCTCAGAGAGGGATGAGGGACCCCATGCTCTCTTCCATCACCCTTGGTGCAATGTAAATGGGCTCAAAGTTGTGAAGAGTTTGTGCATATCATGTCAGTCAGTGAGGTCATGAGTGTGGTGACCATGTCATGAGCAGAGACAGTGTTACACAGCTCTCTTACTCACCCTCTGTCTCTTGTGGTCTTTCTGCCTCTCTGAGGCTCATGGAAGATGGCAGAAAAAAACATGAGAGTGGGCAACAGACTGTCTCTGTTGCTTTCTGCATGATAGAAATGTCACAGTAGTCCTGCACCATGATATTTTAGTGGAGTCTAAATTCATTAGTATTTGTAAGACCATTGGAACATGGCCTAGCATGTTGATGGACATATCACGCATGATTGTATAAATGTTTCAGTGGAATAATGTGTATAGACTATCTGAGATTTCAGGACACATTACCTTTCTCAACCCCAGGTTGTAATGGATTCATCCAATTATGATGGGATCTTTCAAAGCATTATATCATATCAGAATTTGGTAAAATGGGTCATCCTGTCAGCATCAAAATTAAGTCATGAATCATATTTTTAATCCATGTTGTAATGATATTTACCACAAAATACAAACAGAATAATTATCAGTCTCTCAGGTACTTGGTAACAAAAGAGGTGCTACGTCCACGGCGACCTCGCCTGTGTAGCAAGCAGAGATGCTTCTGTACTGGATGAGAGCTGAGGACAGAGGGCCAGCACTCTTTGGAGGGATGCCCCCGGTGACCCCTGGCAGTCAGTTACTGTAATGGTTCTTGCTGCCCAAGTCACGATGACCTGATTGCTGGCGCCAATGAGCTGTTTTCTGCGCTCTGTTTCTTTCCTGCTTCCTTCTAGTTGTTTGTAAGAACAGCTAGTTTCTACGCTACGCTTACTATTAATCATGCACGCAATCAGAGTACAAAAAACAATTTGAGTATTGAGTGTGCCCCTCCTATGATTAGGGCAATGGAGGAAATGTATAACGCTACTAGGAACAAAAAATTAACTCTAAAACAGTTTTTAGATGGTGTAGAGTAGAAACAGCTTATGATGTTTTAGAACAATACTGATCCTGAGAAAGTGAAAGTAGAAATGTTAATCAGTAATGTTCATAAGAAGCATGACAATTCTGCAGAAAAGAAGTTTCAAAAGTTGGGGTATTCCCACCAGAACGCTTCCTGGGGGGTATGTTCAGTACTTGATCAAGGGCTGATAGTAGACTCCCAGAGCTGGGAACTACCTAGATCCACTCCCCTATGAGGGAGGATATGATGAATTTGGTAATAGATGAATGAATTATGAAGGAAAAAGGAGGCTATGGCATTCTCTTCCATTTATGAAATGCTTAGCAAAGACACGTAAGCCTTGGTGCTTATACTCTAGACAAGTAAGAAAAGAATTCCTGGAAAACATTAAACCAGCCTTAAAATATTGGTGGTCTTTTGGATAGAAACACTTTTATAATGAATATGAGGATTATATAAATAATCTAATAAGTGGAAAGAGATGGCTCTCTGCTCGGTTTATAAAAAATAAATAACCTATTGTTCACCTTACATCCCTTACCCCAAGCTTCTATTC
This sequence comes from Jaculus jaculus, assembly GCF_020740685.1. Lineage (NCBI taxonomy): Eukaryota > Metazoa > Chordata > Mammalia > Rodentia > Dipodidae > Jaculus > Jaculus jaculus. The sequence goes on from NW_025423387.1 coordinate 3,065,314, forward strand.
ATGTAAAGCTGTGGTCAATGGGGCAAGACGTCCTTCTTAAAAAAAAAGGGAGCATTCCTGCCTGATAAATATTTATGCTTACAATAGAACAATACTTAAGATTATTTAGATTAATGATTTCTGAGATCACTTGTTGCCTTGCTAAGTTTCCCTGTTCAATCTGTATGAAACCTTCAGTAAATTGCAGCAGCATATTCAACTTAGAGTATGTCTGTCTGTCATTTCCTCGCCGAATCCCGAGTTCTCCTTGAGCCTTCGCCCTTGTTCTCCTTCGGTCCTGATCTCCCCGAGAGTCAGTCCGCGGCAAAGAGGGTTTTATTTCTTTATTTATTCAGGCAAAAGTATAATCAAGGAAAGAAAATGCTAGCTGATCAGGAAGTCTCATACCTATAATCCTAGCACTAAGGAGGTTGAGGCAGGAGGATGCCTTTGAGTTTCAGGCCAGCCTGGACCACAGAGTATGTTCTCGCTCAGCCTGGGCTAGAGTGAGACCTTATCAAAATTTAAAAATCAGAAAAATGTTAAGTGGTCTGGTGACAGAATTAAGTTAATGACCTAAATATTGTGTAGAATCATCAAGCCCAATTTCATAAGTTCTTCCCTTTGAAATTGAGCTGGTGGTGGTAGTTCATGCCATTAATGCCAGTACTTGGAAGCCAGAGGTAAGAGGACTGGTGAGAGTTCGAGGCCAGCCTGAGACTACATAGTACATTCCAGGTCAGACTGGGCTAGAGTGAGACCTTATCTCAAAAAACAAAACAAAATAAATGGCGCCTTTCATACATTTCTTGAGTGGTATGTCAAAGTGTACATGTGAGTATATACATGTGTTTATATATACATGTATATAAATCATGGATGTCATAAGCTAATCCAATAAATTCTTTTTCTTAAGTACTCTTTTGAAAATAATCTATTTACTTTTTGAAGGTGAGAAAGAGAGAGAGAGAGAGAGAGAGGGAATGAACTCCGCCAGATGCATTCACCACTTTGTGCACCTGGCTTTATTTGGGAACTGGGGAATTGAACCCAGATCCTTAGGCTTCTTAAGCAAGCGAAATAACTGCTAGGACATCTCTCTAGTCTGATTCCTCTTTTAATACATTTCATTGTATCCTATATAGAACTGTGATGAATACAAAATACATATGTCATATAAAATATATGCTATATATGTACATATATACATACATTTGTGCAGTTAAGAGAATTAGTTATATTAGCAAGGCCCACTCTCTCTGGATTCCACATGAGCAGACCACGGAGAATTATGTACAGTAACACCAAACAAAATGCCCTCTTCCCTTATGAATGTATTGTTAGAAAATCACCATTCCAACTCTAAATATAAATGCACTTCGTGGTGATTGGATGAGGTGAGAATAAAACATTTCTCATTCTCCTGGGAGAGTATATCTCATAGAATAGACTAATGTGAATAATAAATATTTTAAGGCATGGCATGTACCTCAGTGGGTAAACTGCTTGCTCATCATGCAAGAAGCCCTGGAGTAGATTCCTAGCAACACAGGTGGTATCACACTCTAGTAGGTTTAGTCCCTGGGAGACTTCACAAAATTCAAGAAGCAATTAATTAGAAATCAATGAAATTTGAAAATGTTTATGAGATAATAGAGAATAGTACCCTAATAGAAATAAGCTATGTTGCTATTTTGTGTTATGTCTTATAATGTATTCTCCATATATTATTTCTTAGTTTTGCCATAACCCAAGGCACAGAGCATGGCCAGAAATGGCCCATTAGGCTGTGTCACTTTGATGCCCTGTAGGAAACACACATGGGAGCTTCATTACTTCAGGAAACCATTCCAGGTGAAGTCTGGGAATTTCTGTCACTTGCAGAGTCGTCATATCCAAGATATAAAGAGGTCCATTGTCAGGAATGTATATAAATTTCTGAAGTGTGTTGTGCAAGCAAGCCTTAAGGTAGAATAGCTGCTGGGAGGGGAACCTTTACAGCCAACTTGACATTTTACAGTATTTCCTCCTAAGTAAACTACTGGAATACCAAAAGAGCAATTATAAACACCAGCTTTAAGAGCTGCCTTTTTTGCAGATTGAATTAACAGGATATCTCACCAGTTAAGAACCAAAAAGCACACATTTGTGCAATTGCAGCACACAGCTGATGTAGGGAACCAACTGCTCATGGCTTGACATAAGACACATTCAGTTGGAGGGAACTCATCCTTGGCTCTGGGAAGTAAGCCACATTCTCTAGGACAGGAATCCAACAAACTCCAGAGTGAACTCTCACTGTTATTTAACTAAGAAGAGTGGATACACACATCAATATATCTCTCTAATAACTAGGCTTATCTCCTTGTATTCAAATTATCCTTACCTTTGGTTGAAAAGTCTTTTCTATTTTACACATGAAAGAGAATAGGACAAGGACACAACAATACATCAGGAAGAGAGGGGAGACTCTCTGCCAGGAGATGAGGTCACCTCCACCTCATCTTCCTCAGTCCAGAAGTAATTACAGGGTAAGTGGTGACATTAATACTGCTCTCATGGCTACCTTGAAAACCAGTTCAAGGGAAAGGGCGACAGACACTTTGGTCACTCAAACCTCATCTAAACAGAGATCCAGAGTCTACAAAGAACTCAACACTAAATCAACTCTCTGTCTTGCCTGCCAAGGCTCAGGGAGCATTTCAAAAGACGGCATGGAAAGCTTGTGAGAACCGGCGGGTGGGGGCGGCTGGCAATAGCCTGGGTATTCCCCCCACCATGTAGAGACTGACTGATGCCTCTGGGTCTCCACAATGAATACCAATAACCCAACTGAAGAAGAGCCTCAGCAGAATTGGAGCAGGGGTGATAGGGCCTGAGAATAAAACCTTTTTATAAAAAAAATCAATAAATAATAACAAATTTAAAAATGAAACTATTACCTTGGTGTTCAGCTAAGTTTCACCTTAACCCCTACTTATTTCTCTCTAGATCAGTTTTACTTATGATTGTTTTGCTGCCAATGGTGTGTGTTGCAATGACCTTCCTCAAGTGGGAAGGTTTGGGGAACAGACATCAACATTGTCATCAAACATCAAACATTGTGAACCTGCTTTGATTTTCAATTTGTCTTCTTCTTTTTATGAAGACAAGAACAGCTTCAAACTCCGTGGGGCTTTTTGCACTTAACTTCTTTATTATTTTCTTCAGTTTTATTTCATATTGGGTTTGCTTAAGAAAGACACTTAAAGTAGTCAGTATTTCAAAATGTGTTGTATGATTTGAGAAAAGATAGAAAAATCTTCAGACAGGCATTGATTATGGTTGCATAGACAGGCATATGGAAAACTGTAAGCTAACAAAGCCTTAAAATAAAAACAGGACTAGAAAGATGACTTAGCTGTTAATACACTTTCCTGCAAAGCCAAAGGACCCAAGCTCATATCCCCAGAACCCACACACATAATATCTCTCTCTCTCTCTCTCTCTCTCTCTCTCTCTCTCTCTCTCTCTCCATATATATATATATATATATCCTCTCTGCCTTTTTCTCTCTCTTTCAATTAAAGAAATAAAGGCAAAACAAAAGCAAGTGAGAACAAACAGAGGGTCTAAGTGCTAGGTTGGATAAATGCACAAATTAAAAATGTATGAGCCAACATATGGACATGCTGTGTCTATCAAAATTTCCCCTAAATACTTATGTAGATGCCCATAGAATAATGCTGTTCTTTATCATGCCATCTAATTGTCAGCAACATCACAAAAGAGGGATGGAAAGAACTTAACAGCCAAAGGATAAGTAAGAGTGTTCTGCTGTCTTGCAGACAGGAAGTGACCATCATATTCAAGGCCTTGCAGTGGCTGTCATTACCTGCACAGCATTTAGCCATCATCATTTACAAATGGATGACTTAGGGTGATAAAAAAAAAAAAGTGAACATCAGGCTGGAGAGGTGGCTTATCAGTTAAGGTGCTTGCCTTTGAAGCCTGAAGACCCAGGTTAGATTCGCCAGTACCCATGTAATCCAAATGCACAAGGTGGCATATATGTCTGGAGCTCCTTTGCAGTGGCTATATGCCCGGGTGTGCCCATTTGCTCTCTGTCACTCTCTCTCTCTCTTTATCTGCCTTTCCCCCTCTCTCTTAAATAAATAAATATATAATTTAAAAATGTCAAGAACCTGCAACCCCAATGAGGAGGGCCCCCTTCAAAATGGGGACTCGGATGAGCAAAAGTATCGTACCAACATGTGATGTTTCCATACTAATTATGTCCATAATTAATAATAAAAATATATACAAAGGCCAAAGAAAGGGGTGGTGTGTTTGTAACACTCCTCAGATGCAGAGGAGCATGGTACTGATGACTTCACAGTGCTTGATGCTACTTATACAGACCTGCATAATAGGAGGAAAAACATGATGACATTAAAATGGAAGGGAAATAGTTGGAAAGAAAAGTGGATTCAGTGAAAGGGGGACGTGGAAGGTGGAAAAAGTAGGTCAGTGGGAGAAATTATGATCGTTGTATATCATGTATGGTATAGTATACTATATGGAAGTGTTCAATACAAGTTTAAAATGGGAAAGAAAAAATAGAAATGTAAACCAGACTAGTTTGAAAGAAGAGGTTCAGAGAGAAAGGGATGGTGGGGAGACACAAAAAGTAATGAGAGGAGATTATGATCAAAATATATTATGTGGGCTGGAGAGATGGCTTAGCAGTTAAGCGCTTGCCTGTGAAGCCTCAGAACCCTGGTTCAAGGCTCGATTCCCCAGGACCCACGTTAGCCAGATGCACAAGGGGGCACATGCATCTGGAGTTCATTCGCAGTGGCTGGAGGCCCTGGCACACCCATTCTCTCTCTCTCTCTGCCTCTTTCTTTGTCTGTCGCTGTCAAATAAATAACTATAAACAATTTTTTTTAAAAAGCCAACAAAGAAGTTCTGACCCATAACCAAATCAGCAGAGAGAAAACTCCTTTCCGAAACTGTTAGATGAAAGCACAGCACAGGATGCTACTGGGTAAGAGCTGTGGGAGACAGCCTGATGCTAAGAATCCAATGACAACCATGCCTGGATTCCTTAAACAGTATTAGTGACCTTTATGTGCTTGTCAATTTAAGTCCATGCTTCTGTAAGGAACTCTCACCCTTCTTTACAAGTAACATCAACAAATTCTTTGGCTTAACAAAACTGGTTTTGGTGCAATTCTTGTTTGATCTGTTGTTTCTTTTCCATCTGGGGTAAATTGACATGTTTGTAATCTCTTCAGGGAAAAAGTTTCCCAGAGAAAACACACACACACACACACACACACACACACACACACACACACATCATGAAAGTGTGTACTTAAAGAAGGCTCTAAGGAATTGACAATCGCCACCAAGAAAGGGCATAGCTTGTTTCTTCAACATGCTGCCAACATCTTCAAGATATAAGAGAATGTCTCCTCTAGAGAAGACCTTAGGTACCTGTATTTCATCATTGTGAGATGCAGTGCAGAGAAACAAGCCACAGCGACCCAAAGAAACTGAAAAAATAAGCTGTGATACTTTCAGATTAATATAATTTATTAGACTAGCCATACAAAACTACTTCAGACTTCATAAGAAAAAGAGGAGAAAAGTCATTTCAGAGATCACAATCCATGGGCCTGAACCAAGATAAGTGGTTCACCAGAGAGATGAAATGATGTGTTATGTGATGAGGCTAGACCTTGATCAATATGGAACTCATGGCAAAAGAGGGAAAATGTGTTGCTAGGGATAACTGTAGGGATTGTTTATATCATAGTGTAAGAGTGTGAAGGAAGCCAGAGGAAGGACCATCAATCAGAAACAATCTAGATCAGAGAAGACAAGACCCTTGACCAAGAGCCTACCATTCGGAATTAATGAAAGATCACATGTTCAGACATTTCTAAAATAGAAGCAACAGAACTCAACAAAGATCGAATGAGAAGTTGAAGAAGAAATAGAGGGTGACTTCAATAGTTTGAGATTGAGTGAGTTGGAAGATGGAAATGTAATTAAGCAAGAATCATAAAGACTGTATCTCTTTTCACCACTCAGTGAAAGGGGAGGTTAACTAACTCTGTTTTGGATGCTTTGAGTGTTCGTGTGTAGCAAGAGATTTATAACTTAGGGGACAACTACAGTGTTGGTAAAAATTACTGCTAATGTTTGAACAAGACATATCCTTTCCAAAACATGTGTTGGGGTTTAGTCCCCAAGAGTGGCATTAAGAAGAAAGAAACCTGACTGTAGTCATTGTATGGTTTTGGAGTTTGACTGTGAAATGTTCCCCAATGATCTCATGTGCAGCTTGCGAAAATTACATACTTTTAAGAAGTGAAGTCTTGTAGAACGTGGGTCACTGGTCTTGAGGTGTGATAGCCACACCTCCACTTCCTGTAACATCTCTACTCTCTGTCAGTTCTAGGAGAGAGGGGAAGGCTCCAGTGCCCCATTGGACAGGGGTCCAGGAGTGAGGAGAAGGCACGCAGTGTGAGGCCATCTGGGAGAGGGTTAAGGCACATGGTCTTCAGGGGTGTAGAAGGGAATGTGTGTGGACTGCCTGTGCCTGGAGAGAAGGGAAGTCACCTTTACTGAGGGTGTGTGTGTGGGGTAGGGTGGTTCCAGGAGAGAGGGGTAGGCGCACTGCATCCCTGAGAGAGAGGAAGGCTCATGTACTACTGGGCTCTGGGAGAGAGCGGGGAAGGCTAGTGTACTATGTGGTTCCCAGAGATAAAGGATGGCACATGTACTGCGAGGTGTCCAGGAGAGAAGGGAAGGCACGAGGACTGTGTGTGTGGGGGGGGGGGGGAAGCACGCAGTAGGCAGGGCTCCTTGAGAAAGGGGAAGGCCCTTGGGCCCCAAACTACCTAGTCCTGCCTGCCTGGCCCTCTCTCCAGGACCTCCACCATCCCTGTGCCTTCCTCTCTCTGGGACACACCCCAACCAGAGCCCTTGCACCTTCACCCACCTCCTGGATCCCCACACGCTTGCCTGCTTATCTTCTACTCTCCTTCTGACCCTGCCCATGGGGGCCTCATGCTTCCCCTACCTCTGATGCACACCCCAACCAAGGTCCACAGGCCCTAGCCTGCCTCAGTGCTCCATCCTCCATCTCAAGGGAATGCTGCTGCCCCTCGCTGTTTTCTCTAATAAACAATCTGTAGAGATCAACTCTGGGGTTCTCTTTGGCTTTTCTCTTATGCTTTCCTAACAATGTTATGTTCTGGTAATTTAGGCATGCTGTTGGCTGTGGCTGCCTGGCTGTGGCTGCTGCACATCCGATAGGTACCTATGACCATTAGTAGCATTGCTGGGTCTGATCATTGCTTTCATGGCTTCCCTGAGGACATGGACTAGACTTTGTGCATGGAGACCTATATTGCCAAAACCAAGATTCTCCCAATATTGTTTGGTAGGTCCCCAGTGTTCTCTGAGAAGATCTAATGTGTGAAAATCCATCCAGTGCTCTCTTGGTTTGCAGTAGTTAACAAATAAATGTCTCTGTTGTTACACAGGGTGTATTAGTTTATGCCAGAGAAAACCAATTGGATGATTCTTTCTGATTTACTGTCAGTGAGGAGATAGCATTTCCCCAAAATCCAAGCTGCTGAAAAAGGCGTGAAACTACAGGGTCAAGATGTACTGAGCAGCCTAAGTCAGATGTTGAGATTCTTTATTTAATACCATGGGGTTTGTGTTTCTTTATAGGAATACACTAGGTTGTAATTAGTGAACAAGGACTTTTTGCAGTGTTACATGGCCGGTAAGCTCATGAACGAGAACTGCCCTTGTATAGCACACAGATTACTCACTTATTTTGACGGAAGCCCTCCTGCTCTTCCTCAGCAGAGGACACACTGGTGGAGCCCTGCTCCCTCTCCCCATCAGACAGCTCACTTAAGGAAATGGCTGCCAAGACAGCCTTCAGCATGGAGGAACACTTGTTGTAGAAAGATATCACTGAACCCCAATCAGGGTACCATGAGGGTCTGATGCTCACCTGCCCAGACCCTTCCATTCTGTCACCAGCCGGAGACACCATGTTGCCATCCTCAGGGGAGCATTCTCCACATGGGACGCTGTGCTCCTCAGGAGGGCATAGTGCTAGGGGGCATCCAGTGACACCAACTGGAAGGAAGGTGCCCTGGCCTTGGGGTGCCTGTTTGTTGGGGGTTTCCTTCAGGGAAATGGTCTTTTCCTGCTTCTTCTTCTGAAGGTGTGGAGAACGTTGGGGGAAATCGAGCTTCCTTCTCTTGCAGCATGGCTCTTCCTGAGCAGGGCTGCGTTGACATCCTCTCCTCCAGATGTTCTCGAGCAGCCTTGGGTTATCCCTCTGAAAGTTTGCATTTTGATAGATCTGAAAGGAAAAGGAAGCTTTTAGTCATTCTGAGGTAAAGAATGCATGACTGTCACACTGCCCATCGTACTCAGCTGATTATGTGATGGAGAAAATCATTTCCATTGCTTTCAATGGTCCTGGTGCCCTTCAGCACGGCCTCACTAGAAACAAAATGCTCACAGCTGAAGGTCGTGAACCATATGTAGGCCATGACCTGGCCTCCAAGAGTCCTCCTAGCCTGCACCTATCTAAGGGGATGGCACACATTTTAATATCAAACATTCTACTTTTGTACTCTATACAGTTACCAGTCAGTGAATAGTTTCAGTTATCCTTGAAAATGAAAAGATTTATCAAACTTCCCAGTAAGGACTTATCTTAATATTCATACCCTTATATTAATGCTACTCTTACTTTTGGTAGAGTCTTCTCTTTTCAGATGGCAGTGACCCTGGGATGACTCAGAAAGTATGATAGTGCTGGAAAACAGTGACTGGACTACTGGGTAACATCTCGATCACACCTTCCAAGGCTCAGGGTCTAATGCGGACGAGGTGGCAGAAAGAATGTAAGAGCCAAAGGAAGGGTAGGACTCCTTACAACATGCTCACTCCAGACACAAAATGGCCTGGATATCCATGACTTCACAGTGCCTGACACTACATACACAAGGCCATCATAAGAGGAGGAAAAGATCATGACACCAAAAATAAAAGAGAGAATAACCTTTTATCTACATGTGTGGTTTGTATGTTCATATGTATGTTGGCACATACATGTGTAAGTGCATGTGCAAATGTGCTTGTGTGGGTGGAGCCTAGGGGACAACCTCAGGTGTTACCCTCAGGAACTCCATCTGCTACTGCTTCTTTTTCTGGGGGTGGGATTGAGTTAGGGTCTCACTCTAGCACAGGGTGACCTGGATTTCATGATATAGTCTCAAGGTGGCCTCAAACTCCTGACAATCCTCCTCTCTCTGCCTCCCAAGTGCTACATCTTCTTCTTTTTGAAGCAAGGTCTCGCATAGGCCTTGAGTTCACCAATTTGGCTGGACTAGTTGGCTGGAGAGCCCCAGGTTTTCCTGTCTCCGCTTCTTCAGTGCTGGGATTGCAGGAGTGTGCTGCCACACCTGGCACTTTACAGGGCAGTGCTTGCCAGGCTAGCACTTGACACACTGAACTTCTGTCACTCATCTCCAGAATAGTCTTGTCATGTGACTTGCAGTCCTTGAGATTCCTAGTCTTCCTATGCCACTTGTCAAGACTATGAACTTACACTCTAAGCAGCTCTACCATTCTGCACAAAGATCTTCATTAAACCACATGATAGCAGAATCTCACGTTCTTCTGGGCACCTGCTTAAGTAAAAATTTTCCCCTTTAAGGGGCAGCTGTGTTGCTGCAGCTGAGATTTCCTGCTCTTGCTTCCTGTGCTATATTTGACCATAAGCTCATTGAGGGCCTCAACAATATTGTTTACTTTCTGCTCTACCTGAAAGCCTGACTAAGAGCTTTGCACATAGCACGTGATTTGTGGATGTTTAGGGATATGAACAACCAAGACACTTGTGCTGGGTAGTAAACTTTATAGGGGGTTTGATGACAAAAAAGCTGAGTCTAATTTTTTGTAGTATATGATTCTACGTTGGATGATTATAAACATATTGTTTTGCACAGGTGTGCCAAATGGTTATTAAATTAAAATTTTAAATGCAGATTATTAGTAATATTATTATTATTATTTTGGGTTTTTCTCAAGGTAGCGTCTTGCTCTAGCCCAGACTGATCTGGAATTCAATATGTAACCTCAGGGTGGCCTCAAATTCATGGAAATGTTCCTACCACAGCCTCCCAAGTGTTGGGTTTAAAGGAATGTGCTGCCATACCTGGCCTTTTAATAGATTTTTACTTATTTATTTGCAAGCATAGCAAAAGAAGAGAGAGGGAGACAGAGAGAATGGGCATGCAGGGCATACTGCCCCTCCAAATGAAGTCCAGACACATGTGCCACCTTGTGCAGCTAGCTTACGTGGTTACCAGGGAATTGAACCTGTGTCCTTAGGCTTCATAGGCAAGTGCCTTAACTGCTAAGCATCTCTGTAGCCCCAGTAATATTACTTTTTACTTAGAACATCATTTATCATGCAGAATTGGTGGAAGCAGTGAACTTGACCAGCTATAAAGTAACGTCATCATTAAATTTAATTAACTTCAAAAAAGTTGAGAAAAAATGAAAGACTAATGGATAGAGGGAGGTGATATAATGGAGACCAGAGTTGTGAAGAGGAAAGTGGGGGAGGGAAGGGAAATATGGTTTATTGTGTGTAAGTACAGAAGTTGTCAATAAATTAATTAATTAAAACAGGAAATGAAAAGCTTACAACCCATTGTTCATGGCATTGGTAGTGGGAATCTAAACAAAGAATGTTTTCTAGGCAAAGAATTTTCTTTCATAGAAAATTTAACACAAATATACTCTACCATCATTTTCTTCTTTCCAGGGTGCACTGGTGAATTCTTTGTGCATATCTTCCTGAACCCATGAAGATTAAGTTCACAGATGAAACGCTTTAAGCTGTCCATTTCAAAAATTTTATCTGCACCACTGCGGTGAAGGACCTCTGCTTCAAAAAGTTCTCCCTCAATCTTCACGGTGTCTCCTTCTTCACTCCAGCCCACAGACTTGAACGCCTCGTTCTCCACTACTGCCCAGAGTTTTCTGGGAAATGAAAGCCCCAAGAGACTGCTGGTGCCTTCCTCGCTGGCTTCATGGTGGTCTTGTTCCTCTCTTTCGAGGTTCTCTCCAAGCCTTGGATCTTGACTCATGCCTTGGTCACTCTGAGTTTGTGAACCTCCTCTGGTGTCCCCGTTTGGATCACATGAAGCCTCAGATGGGGCTGCTCTAGCTGGCTCTTCACCAACCACTGGTTTCCCGAAGGATTTGTTGTTCTTTTTCATGCTCTGAATGTTCATAGTCCTACACTAAATCCGCACTACTTGTTCTGAGGATCACTAATCATGTTCTGCCTGGTCCAAAGCGCATCTGTTCTAGAACCTTTGTAGGGAAGCAACAAACTGCTGATGTCACCATGGGCTCTGACATCATGTCACCATGGTGACTCATAGTCAGTTAGAGGAGAGACAAGTGCTCAAATGTGGAGGAGTGCTTGACCTAATCTCACCTACAATTTTTTTCCTCAGGAATGTGGATAAAAGTGTAGTTTACATTTCAGAATTCTCCCCTGATTTCTGACAGGTAAATTTTGACACGGTCTTGTCCTGCAAGTGTTGAGAAACAGATCCCATTTCCTGTCACACCCCTGGAGAAGGATGGGAACTGGAAAGGCAGTTTTCATTCTCTCTGCTTAGCTCAGGGCTCAGCACCTACTTGGTAAAAGTGTGAGGCAGCATGGAGCCTTGGAGTGGCTCAGATGTCAAAGACGTTTGTTAACAGAGCCTCCAAATCCAGGCTCTGATCATACCATTACAGCAGCAGGAGATTTTGGTGCACCCATTTGTGTGTGCGCACATTGCACACATGCACACACACAAATAAACAAATACACAAATGTACGTATATGTCAGTTTTCCAAAAGATTATTCAGGTCAGATATACAATGAGGCCACAGTACCTCCATAGCACAGAGGCCTTCCTTTGATCATTACTGAAAAGCACCCCAACCCCAGGTCTGTCATTATGATTTTCCAACTGTGCCCACAGGCTATTTGGATCAAAGCATTTATATGCACATATGAAAATATGTCATTATAAAACCAGCTATTTTTAAAAAAGCATTTTATTTATTTACTTGTATTTCTTTGCAAGGAAAGAGAGAGAAAGTGAGAATGGCAGTATAAGCCTCTAACCACTGCAAAAACGTCTCCAGATACATGCACCACTTTGTGCATCTGGCTTTATATGCATACTAAGGTATCAAACCTGGGTCATTAGGCTTTGCAAGCAGGCGTCTCAAACAGTGACTGATCTCTGCAGCCCAAACCCGGCATTTTGTACAGTTAATATATTCTAACAACAAAATAAGCTAAGTAATAATCAACATTAGCAGCTGTGCTACAACTCTCATTATTTGTAGCAATATTTTCTCAGTACTCAGAATTTTATAAACAGACTCCAAAGTTATCACACAGCAGTGTTATTTTAACTTTAAGGAAAAAGGCTAATTTGTGTAGAATAGTTATGTTTTCTAAAACAATATTGCATCATAAGGACTTTTATACTTGACTTCACTACAGAACAATTTCATCTGTCTTTTCAAAATACATTTTCTGTTTTTTTTTTTTTTTTTAAGGAGAGAGAGAGAGAGCTGGAGCTCATAAATGAGGTGGGTGTGCCAAGGCCTGATGACACTGCAAAGGAATGCCAGGCACATGTTCCACCTTTGTGTATCTGGCTTTACATGGGTACTGGGGAAATCAAACCCAGGCCACCAAGCTTTGCATCCAAGTGCCCTTAAGCACTGAGACATCTCTCCAGCCCCTCA